>NW_024036220.1:0-2520 GCF_002237135.1 Teleopsis dalmanni
ACCAAA
Source organism: Teleopsis dalmanni (assembly GCF_002237135.1). Classification (NCBI taxonomy): domain Eukaryota; kingdom Metazoa; phylum Arthropoda; class Insecta; order Diptera; family Diopsidae; genus Teleopsis; species Teleopsis dalmanni. Next base: position 7 of record NW_024036220.1, read on the forward strand.
TAGCTTTTATTAATAAAAAACAGTATTTATTGTAACACAAACTTTTATTATTTTTAATACAACTTTAGAAACACTAACTAATTGACTGACTGACCAACTGACTGAAAAAATCTGAATAAAAATTTTTAAATAAAATATTTTTAAATATCAGAGAATCTGACAATTTTAGCCTACTTTGTTGATTCTCACCACACAGCCCCTTCTAGAATTTGACGGCTGCATCACGACAAATTCTATCCGTATTACACATTATTACTACCTCATAAGCCTCAATGGAAAACGCACTATTCTACCCACTCGAGTCACCTTCGGTGCTATCTGCTTGTTACTGTCATCATCTAACACCTTGACACTATCTTGGCAACAACCTTCATCAGCTTCATTTGCAAAATATGCTGGTTTCACTCGATCCATGCTGACGTTCATCGTGCGTCCTCTTGCCCTTATTGTTAGAGTTTTCTCACCACGACATAAAATTTCATATGGGCCCTCATACGGCTGTTTCAGTGGTGGCCGCACAGCGTCATCACGTAAGAATACGTGCGTACTGCTTTTCAAATCTTTAAATACGAATGGCTTTTCCGTCATATGACGCGATGTTTGTAATGGCTTCAGTTCGCTCATAGTTTCCCTTAACTTCTTAACAAACTCTGTTTGCGATACTTGCTTCAAATCACCATCAAACACCTCTCCTGGTAAACGTATATTTACCCCATAAATTAATTCCGACGGTGTCGCTTGCAAATCTTCTTTAAATGCCGCTCTTAATCCCATTACAACAATTGGCAAGGCCCTTGTCCATTCAACACTTGATTTACACTTCAGTGCAGACTTTAGCGTGCGATGAAAACGTTCGACAAGTCCATTTGACTGTGGATGATATGCTGTAGTTCGATGCCTTTCACACCCCAAAATTTTGGCTAGCTCATCGAAAAGCTTGGATTCAAATTGTCGTCCCTGGTCTGTCGTAATCCTTTTCGGCACACCATAATGCGCTATCCAATCCTTAATTAAAACCTCAGCCACACATTCTGCCGTAATCTCCGCCAATGGTACCACCACCGGCCACCTTGAAAACCGGTCAATGCATGTCAGGCAATACCGCATACCATTACTATAGGGCAAAGGTCCCACGATATCAATATGAACATGCTCAAAACGTTGATCAGGAGCGTTGAAATCCTGCAACACAGTCCTGTTGTGCCGCTGGATTTTTGACTTTTGGCATGCCATGCATGTTTTCACCATTTAACTTATTTCAGTCTTCATTTTAGGCCAACAAAAACGAGAACTTATTAGTTTTATAGTTGCTTTTCTACCAGGATGAGCTAAATTGTGTAACATTTCGAACACTTGCGCTCGGAAGGACTTTGTAATAAACGGTCTCGGTTTCTTTCCGGATACATCACAATACACAGAAACACCCTCTGTAATTAACTCTACCAACTTGAGCTCCAGAGATGACGCTGTACAGTTTCTTATCAACTCGTTCATCTCTTGGTCAACTTTCTGAGCTTCTGCCAACTTATCATAGTCTAGTGATCGTCTAACTCCAGCCACTACACTTTCGACTCGAGATAAAGCATCTGCGACCGTATTTTTGCTGCCTGCTATATGCTGAATATCTGTTGTCAGCTGCCCGATAAAATCTAAATGGCGCAACTGGCGTTCTGATGCTTTTTCAGATCTTTGTAAGAAAGCAAATGTAATCGGTTTATGATCCGTTCGCACAGTGCAATTCCTGCCCTCAATCATGTACCTGAAATACTTGACCGCCATATATATAGCAAGTAGCTCGCGGTCATAAGTACTATATCTTTTTTGAGTCTCTGTCAGCCTTTTGGAATAGAATCCCAGCGGTTGCATCTGTCCATCTATAAGCTGTTGCAACACTGCTCCTACTGCAACATTGCTAGCATCCACATTTAGCACCAGTTTCGCATTCGGAGCCGGGTGTGCTAGCATTGCAGCATTCGCCAGATTATTCTTACACACTTCAAATATTTTCTCGGCCTCTGCTGTCCAATCAATCAGAGATCTATCATTTTTCTTATTTCCTTTTAATAGCGCGTGCAGGATGCCATGATTTTTTGCGGCATTCGGGAGGAAACGCCTGTAAAAATTAATTGAAGCAATGAACCTTCTTAACTCTCGTACTTCCTTCGGTTTTTTAAAATTTCTTATCGCTTCTACCTTTTCAGCTATAGGTCTAATTCCATCCCCATTTATCACATGACCCAGGAAGGTAACTTCTTTCATAAAAAACACACATTTTCCCAGATTGATTCTCAGACCATGATCACTTAATCGTTTGAACACTTCTCTTAAATGTATTTCGTGTTCCTTTTCATCAGCTGATGCTATACATATATCATCTATGTACGTTACCACATAACTCAGATTCTTTAGGACATCATTCATAAACCTTTGGAAAGTTTGCGCAGCATTGCATAAACCAAAAGTCATCATGTTAAACTCATATAAGCCAAACGGGGTTATTATCGCCGTTTTAGG
>NW_024036221.1:0-2518 GCF_002237135.1 Teleopsis dalmanni
TCAAACTGAATTGTAGCTCATTCATATATTGGTAACATTCATCAAATTTAATGAGTCTAGCAATTAACTTGCAGCAATTAATTCAATTTGTCTAAATAATAATAATTCATTAAACAGAATAATATAACAATTTTGCATGATTTGCATAAGGAATTATTTGAAAATAATTTCTGTTGTACGAATACGAGAACGAGTACGCGTAATTACCGTACATTGTCTATAAAGTTTTGTTGTAACATTGAAAAAATATTGTAAATTTTTTGCATTGCTATTTACTATTATTCACTATTTAAAAAATTTTTGTTGCATTTACCATATTGAGTGGTGCTCGTGTCGGTTATCTTCATTTCTTGAACTTCGAATTTATTACTACATTTTGGTTTATCATAATCAAACGTAACTGTAAATAAAGAAATTTAACATGAATCGGACTAGAAGAAAAATTGAACGCGCAAAGAATCCCTACTCAACCGCTAATATATTTTCGAGATGGAGTTTCTGGTGGATGAGAAAAATATTTCATAAGGGTTTGCAAGGACCACTTGAAGAGGAAGACTTATATCAGCACCGTAAAGACTTAGATATGTCTAAATAATAATAATTCATTAAACAGAATAATATAACAGTAACTACAAAGTTTTCGTAAAAACAAGACGGTGCAATAATCCGTTCGCGTAGTTTAACTGCTGTGTATTTTATTTTAGAAGATTTAGTGTTTCCAGCAGAGATCGTAGGCAAATGTATTTGTGCCAAATTGGATGCACATTTTTTAAACATAGTTTCATTAATATTGTTATTTTGTTGTTGTAGACTTAAAACCTTATTTGAGAGATTTGCACATAACTCGAGCCCTTGAAATTGAATTCGGTACTAAAAAGGTATGCACATTTTTTAAACATAGTTTCATTAATATTGTTTTTTTGTTGTTGTAGGCTGTTATAATTTATGTACCAATTCCACAACAAAAAACTTTCCAAAAGATACAAATTATTTTGGTGCGTGAACTTGAAAAAAAGTTCTCTGGATTAAATTTATTATTTATAAAAACTTCTTGCGAATGCTCCAATTTACTAACAACACATGTTAAACTAACAGATCACAAACACTATTTTCATTACAGCTATAATTCTTATACTTCACACTGTTAAAAAAAATCTGCACCGATATGTTAATTATGAATAAAATAAAAATTCCTTTTACTGTTTCAGCAATCATTACCGACAGCGTCGATAATCTAGATGTTACTTACACTGTCGATAACGAAAGTAATAAATCCATAAAATCCGTATAAACCATAAAATCCGTACATAAAATACTTAAAAAAAGCATAAAATCATAAAATCATAAAATCATAAAATACAACAATAAAAATATATAATAAAAGCAACTACTACGCAAGAAACATAACAAAAAAATAAAAATATTAAAATTACAATTAAAAAACAAAACACTCAATAAACAAACAATAGAATTATAAAATACACAATAAATATATAAAACAACCAATAAACATATAAAACATTCAAAAAAAATAAAAATTACAATAAAAATTTTAAATATACAATTAAAATACATAATAAACAAACAATACAATTATAAAATTAACAATAAACATATAAAGCAAACAATAAAAATATAAAACATTCAACAAAAATTGTTGTGCAAGCGATGTTTGCAAATTTTCTTTTTATCTTCCCTTTCTGTTAGCAGAAGTAGCCAATTTCCTCAAAGAATTACTATTTTGAATCTTAAATTATTATTTGTTAATTTCAGAGCTACCTCAAACAAAATAAATCAAAACTTATATGCTTTGTTAATTAAAAGCCTGCAGTAAATTATTGAAATCCAATGCATTTAAAAATGTACGCATGTACATGTAAATGAACTGCATGTAAAACAAAATTTTTGAACGTGCAGCCAAAAATTGCGACATCAGAAGCACATTAGCCTATACGATATCTAGATATACTATAAAATATTATTATATATTTACATAGCTTCCTTAGCAAAAAAAAAAAATTGATTTTAGAATGACTTTAAAAACTTTATCTAAAGTACATACATATATATTTGATGCATGAATCAAACCTTTTTTAGTGGTTCATTGAATTCTTTTTTTATAATAAAATTATTTGCGAATTAATTTAAGGATTAAGTTTGCAGAAAAAAAGATTTTTTTTTTCTTAATAAATTAATAATAGTAAATAATTACACAAATTTACCGGCTAAAAAATTCTTTTATGAGTTCATTTAATTTTTATTTCGACGAAATTCATCGGAATACTCTAGAAATTCATTTAAATCTAAATCAGTGTCAAAAATGTCTTTAAAATAATTATTTTCTATATATGAAAGTTATTTTCTATGTAAATGTGCCATAATTTTTAATTTTATTAAATTATTAAATTAGTTTTGCTGATATATAATTAATATATAATATATTTTTGAGTTAATTGAATTTTATTAAGTAAAAATTCATTTTCCTGCTTTGCGGGTTTTACTATTTACGTATATTAAT
>NW_024036222.1:0-2516 GCF_002237135.1 Teleopsis dalmanni
TGTTAAAATATGCAAAATATTAGAGTTTTGAGAAACTTATTGAAAATCACAAATTCGATGGTTTTGCGATCGCACTTGTTAAAATATGCAAAATATTAGAGTTTTGAGAAACTTATTGAAAATCACAAATTCGATGGTTTTACGATCGCACATGTTAAAATATGCAAAATATTAGAGTTTTGAGAAACTTATTGAAAATCACAAATTCGATGGTTTTACGATCGCACATGTTACAATATGCAAAATATTAGAGTTTTGAGAAACTTGTTGAAAATCACAAATTCGGTGGTTTTACGATCGTACATGTTAAAATATGCAAAATATAAGAGTTTTGAGAAACTTATTGAAAATCACAAATTCGATGGTTTTACGATCGCACATGTTAAAATATGCAAAATATAAGAGTTTTGAGAAACTTATTGAAAATCACAAATTCGATGGTTTCACGATCGTACATGTTAAAATATGCAAAATATAAGAGTTTTGAGAATCTTACTGAAAATCACAAATTCGATGGTTTTACGATCGCACATGTTAAAATATGCAAAATATAATAGTTTTGAGAAACTTGTTGAAAATCACAAATTCGGTGGTTTTACGATCGTACATGTTAAAATGTGTAAAATATAAGAGTTTTGAGAAACTTACTGAAAATCGGAAATTCGATGGTTTTACGATCGTACATGTTAAAATATGCAAAATATAATAGTTTTGAGAAACTTATTGAAAATCACAAATTTGATGGTTTTACGATCGCACATGTTAAAATATGCAAAATATAAGAGTTTTGAGAAACCTACTGAAAATCACAAATTCGATGGTTTTACGATCGTACATGTTAAAATATGCAAAATATAAGAGTTATGAGAAACTTGCTTAAAGTCACATATTCCATGGTTTTACGATCGTACATGTTAAAATGTGCAACATACTAGAGTTTTGAGAAACTTGTTGAAAATCACAAATTCGGTGGTTTTACGATCGTACATGTTAAAATATGCAAAATATAGGAGTTTTGAGAAACTTATTGAAAATCACAAATTCGATGGTTTTACGATCGTACATGTTAAAATATGCAAAATATAAGAGTTTTGAGAAACTTACTGAAAATCACAAATTCGATGGTTATACGATCGCACATGTTAAAATATGCAAAATATAAGAGTTTGAGAAACTTATTGAAAATCACAAATTCGATGATTTTACGATCGCACATGTTAAAATATGCAAAATATTAGAGTTTTGAGAAACTTATTGAAAATCACAAATTCGATGGTTTTATGATCGCACATGTTAAAATATGCACAATATTAGAGTTTTGAGAAACTTATTGAAAATCACAAATTCGATGGTTTTACGATCGAACATGTCAAAATATGCAAAATATAAGAGTTTTGAGAAACTTATTGAAAATCACAAATTCGATGGTTTTACGATCGAACATGTTAAAATATGCAAAACATAAGAGTTTTGAGAAACTTATTGAAAATCACAAATTCGATGGTTTCACGATCGAACATGTTAAAATATGCAAAATATAAGAGTTTTGAGAATCTTACTGAAAATCACAAATTCGATGGTTTTACGATCGCACATGTTAAAATATGCAAAATATAATAGTTTTGAGAAACTTGTTGAAAATCACAAATTCGGTGGTTTTACGATCGTACATGTTAAAATGTGTAAAATATAAGAGTTTTGAGAAACTTACTGAAAATCGGAAATTCGATGGTTTTACGATCGTACATGTTAAAATATGCAAAATATAATAGTTTTGAGAAACTTATTGAAAATCACAAATTTGATGGTTTTACGATCGCACATGTTAAAATATGCAAAATATAAGAGTTTTGAGAAACCTACTGAAAATCACAAATTCGATGGTTTTACGATCGTACATGTTAAAATATGCAAAATATAAGAGTTATGAGAAACTTGCTTAAAGTCACATATTCCATGGTTTTACGATCGTACATGTTAAAATGTGCAACATACTAGAGTTTTGAGAAACTTGTTGAAAATCACAAATTCGGTGGTTTTACGATCGTACATGTTAAAATATGCAAAATATAGGAGTTTTGAGAAACTTATTGAAAATCACAAATTCGATGGTTTTACGATCGTACATGTTAAAATATGCAAAATATAAGAGTTTTGAGAAACTTACTGAAAATCACAAATTCGATGGTTATACGATCGCACATGTTAAAATATGCAAAATATAAGAGGTTTGAGAAATTCACTTAAAGTCACAAATTCGATGGTTTTACGATCGTACATGTTAAAATATGCAAAATATAAGAGTTTTGAGAAACTCACCTTAAGTCACAAATTCGATGGTTTTATGATCTTACATGTCAAAATATGCAAAATATAAGAGTTTTGAGAAACTCACTTAAAGTCACAAATTCGATGATTATACGATCTTACTTGGTAAAATATGCAAAATATAAGAGTTTTGAGAAACTCACTTAAACTCACAAATTCGATGGTTTTACGATCGTACATGTTAAAAT
>NW_024036223.1:0-2514 GCF_002237135.1 Teleopsis dalmanni
AGCGTATTTAATTTACTAAAACACAAGCCGCAGACGCAGGCATGTGGAGTATTAATTACTATTCCCCATCGTATTTAATTTACTAAAATACAAGACGCAGACGCAGGAATATGGAGTATTAATCATAATTCTCCAGCGTATTTAATTTACTAAACACAAGCCCCAGACGCAGGAATATGGAATATTAATTATGATTCCCAAGCGTATTTAATTTACTAAAACACAAGCCGCAGACGCAGGAATATGGAGTATTAATTACGATTCTTTAGCGTATTTAATTTACTAAAACATGATTCCCCAGCTATTTAATTTAAAAAAAAAAACACTAGCCGCAGGAATATGGAGTATTAATTATGATTCCCCAGCGTATTTAATTTACTTAAACACAAGCCGCAGACGCAGGAATATGGAGTATTAATTATGATTCCCCAGCGTATTTAATTTACTAAAAACAAGCCGCAGACGCAGGAATATGGAATATTAATTACGATTCCCAAGCGTATTTAATTTACTAAAACACAAGCCGCAGACGCAGGAATATGGAATATTAATTATGATTCCCCAGCGTATTTAATTTACTAAAACACAAGCCGCAGACGCAGGCATATGGAGTATTAATTATGATTCTCCAGCGTATTTAATTTACTAAAACACAAGCCGCAGACGCAGGAATATTGAGTATTAATTATGATTCCCCAGCGTATTTATTTTACTAAAACACAAGCCGCAGATGCAGGAATATGGAGTATTAATTTTGATTTCCCAGCGTATTTAATTTACAAAAAAAAACACTAGCCGCAGGAATATGGAGTATTAATTATGATTCCCCAGCGTATTTAATTTACTAAAACACATGCCGCAGACGCAGGAATATGGAGTATTAATTATGATTCCCAAGCGTATTTAATTTACTAAAACACAAGCCGCAGACGCAGGCATGTGGAGTATTAATTACTATTCCCCATCGTATTTAATTTACTAAAATACAAGACGCAGACGCAGGAGTATGGAGTATTAATCATAATTCTCCAGCGTATTTAATTTACTAAACACAAGCCCCAGACGCAGGAATATGGAATATTAATTATGATTCCCAAGCGTATTTAATTTACTAAAACACAAGCCGCAGACGCAGGAATATGGAGTATTAATTATGATTCCCCAGCGTATTTAAGTTACTGAAAAACAAACTGCGGACGAAAGAATATGGAGTATTAGTTATGATTCTGCAGGGTATTTAATTTACTAAAACACAAGCAGCAGACGCAGGAATATGGAGTATTAATTATGATTCCCCAGCGTATTTATTTTACTAAAACACAAGCAGCAGACGCAGGAATATGGAGTATTAATTATGATTCCCCAGCGTATTTAATTTACTAAAACAGAAGCCGCAGACGCAGGAATATGAAGTATTAGTTATGATTCCCCAGCGTATTTAATTTACTAAAACATAAGCCGCAGACGCAGGAATATGGAGTATTAATTATGATTCCCCAGCGTATTTTATTTTCTATAACACAAGCCACAGACGCAGGAATATGGAGTATTAGTTATGAGTTATGATTCCCCAGCGTATTTAATTTACTAAAACACAAGCCGCAGACGCAGGAATATGGAGTATTAATTATGATTCCCAAGCGTATTTAATTTACAAAAACACAAGCCGCAGACGCAGGAATATGGTGTATTAATTATGATTCCCCAGCGTATTTAATTTACTAAAACACAAGCCGCAGACGCAGGAATATGGAATATTAATTACGATTCCCAAGCGTATTTAATTTACTAAAACACAAGCCGCAGACGCAGGAATATGGAATATTAATTATGATTCCCCAGCGTATTTAATTTACTAAAACACAAGCCGCAGACGCAGGCATATGGAGTATTAATTATGATTCTCCAGCGTATTTAATTTACTAAAACACAAGCCGCAGACGCAGGAATATTGAGTATTAATTATGATTCCCCAGCGTATTTATTTTACTAAAACACAAGCCGCAGATGCAGGAATATGGAGTATTAATTTTGATTTCCCAGCGTATTTAATTTACAAAAAAAAACACTAGCCGCAGGAATATGGAGTATTAATTATGATTCCCCAGCGTATTTAATTTACTAAAACACATGCCGCAGACGCAGGAATATGGAGTATTAATTATGATTCCCAAGCGTATTTAATTTACTAAAACACAAGCCGCAGACGCAGGCATGTGGAGTATTAATTACTATTCCCCATCGTATTTAATTTACTAAAATACAAGACGCAGACGCAGGAATATGGAGTATTAATCATAATTCTCCAGCGTATTTAATTTACTAAACACAAGCCCCAGACGCAGGAATATGGAATATTAATTATGATTCCCAAGCGTATTTAATTTACTAAAACACAAGCCGCAGACGCAGGAATATGGAGTATTAATTACGATTCTTTAGCGTATTTAATTTACTAAAACATGATTCCCCAGCTTTAATTTACTAAAACACAAGCCGCAGACGCAGGAATAT
>NW_024036224.1:0-2514 GCF_002237135.1 Teleopsis dalmanni
GGAAACAAAAATGTTCTAAAACTCAACCAAAAAAAGCATTTTTTCACTAATGAACTGTCAAAGATGTGACCAAAACATTTCGAATAACTTCAAAATTATTTTGCAACATTAAGAAATTAATTAATCATGCAACGTGTTTAGTGTTTTTATTTAATATTATTATTTTTTTTTCATATTAAAGTTCCGCTTCTTTGCAACTATCGGTCCGGTCCGGCTGACTAACAAAAATTTGGCAAAGTTTAATATTTTTTGGCTGCTAACGAAAGCCAAGAGCAATAAGAAGTGCGGTTAACTTTGAATGAAACTGAAAAAAATTTATGTTTAATGGCTTCGAGTGATATAAACATATCATTATAATTGGCATTAGCACTTTTTAATTAATGGAATTTTCAAATTTTATCTTTATTTTTTGCTGCGACTATAGTTTCTACTATATACATTGCCTTCATTCATTTGTCATAAAGGGTTAATGAAAAAACCTTACGACCACAAGTGAACTGGCAATGGCCAGCTACTTCTGACTTCTTCAGAGTTCATTCAAAAGATGAAATTTTATAAGTATTTTTTTTTTAATTTCTTATTTGTATTGATATTAATAAATAGATTGAGTTATTTAGTTGCGTTGATTATAATCTTAAAATACATCTGAGCAAATAATAAGAAATACACTCTTATTACTATCATTATCAAGAAATGTTCGAACCAAAAAACTATTAACATCAAAGGCATATGATATGGTTTAAAAGATTTTATTACATATATTTCGATATGTAATAAAATTAAATGGTCATAAATTATTACTGTACTAATAGGAAATAAAATATAATTGTTGTTTTTAAGTTCGGATATATTTTAACTCTTCAGTGCGGAGACCGGGAAGATACCAAAATGCATTTTAAACAATAATTGTGTTCGCCACATATACGAGTGCAATATCTTTCGGTTGAAGGAAATCTTGAATAATGATATACTTAATATAACTATAGAAACCATAGAATCGATAGATTTTAAGAATAAGAGAATGAAATGGAGAGGAAATAGAGAGAAACGTTGCAAAAATGCCCTTTTAAATAGGTGTATAAATTCAAGGAATCGAGCTCTCGCATTGGATGGTAGAAAAAAAATACAGAAGAAGGAAATGACAATGAAGTGGCCACATGCTTTGTTTTTAAGTTACAATCATTGCAAAAGCTTCATTTGAAATAAACCTTAAATATCTCATAGAACTAGCTATGAGGAGGAAAAGAACACGAACAGGAGAAGAGAATGTTAATTGAGTGGTCACAGGATTCGCTTTTAAGTTACAATCATCGCAAAAGCATCATTGGAATTGAATCTTAGGTATCTCATCGAACTGAAGTTACAATCATTGCAAAAGTGTCATTCCAATTGAACCTTAAGTATCTCATAGAACTGGCTATGAACAGGGAAAGAAAAAGCACAGAAGAAGAGAATGGCAATGATTCGTATTTTGAATAGTGAGAAGAGATTCAACAAAAAACTTTTAAAATGTCAAAACTGTATCTCTACTCTACCCTCTTTCATTAAGAGCGATAGTACTAACCGGGAATATTTCATATTAAAGGTCGGAGACATGGTTTGAACGAATAAATGACTGCAATTCATGTATGTTGAAAGGATGAATATATTCTCTATTTAATCCTCTAAATTTGTTTTGAGTGGATCTTAACGTATTACTTCTTATGCTTTTAGCCCTTGGTAAAAATAAAAAAAAATAAGTCTCAATCAACAAAACTGACATTACCCGGTTATGCAGAAAAAACATTAGACAGTGTTTTATGAAGAAGCACAAAAAACAAAACCTTACGGAAACAGAGGCAGAGTTCGAGCAAAAATAACCTGGAGAAGATGAGCCTTAACCTGCCCTTTTACAGCCTTAGAGAAGATGGATATATAATATAACCGGATTGAAAGAGTAAGTGTTCCGACGATGGCCTGTGTTCAGGCATAGGGCATGTCTAGACATTTATTAATTAAGAGTCTGTTTTTTCACAGTCAAGTGTGCCTTATAGTTTTATGTTATAGTACTCATAGTGCATTTTTATTTATAAATAAATTTATTATGTATAAATGCTCCTCAACCAGAAGTCTTTGCATAATAATATGCCAGATTTCACTAAAAATGGCGTTAGTTGACAAATAAATCAAGTATTCGAATGTTGTTAGGTTGAAAAGAATCACATTTTTAATGAAGACCCTGTAAAATAAATAGCATGTATTTTCTATTGGATTTAAAAATCCAATAATATTCAAAAAAATATATTAAATGCAGCTATATGAACTATATTATGCTCTTTTTAATATATATAATATAGTTATTAATTTAATTCTGCTAATTAATTTTATTACTCTTTTAATATTTTCTAAAAGTCCCTCATTTGATGTAAAAACAATAAAATTATTTTAAAAAATTATTCCTATAAAATGTGCTTCATAATTTTTAACCTTTGCGAATATTTTATTCAACACCGAACTAATTAGGTGAATTTTAAT
>NW_024036225.1:0-2514 GCF_002237135.1 Teleopsis dalmanni
CTCTTCATCTATTTCCTGATGGTTGCTAATCATCTCGAGATCTATAACCGTAGGCATATTAATTGCATCAATTCTGGATAAACTATCAGCCACTATGTTGTCATTACCATCTATGTATGATATGCTTGTTGTAAACTCTGCAATAAAACTTAGTTGTCGTAGTTGACGTGGTGAAACTTTATCTGACTTTTGTTGGAATGCATAAATGAGCGGTTTGTGATCTGTTTGAATTGTAAAATTTCTACCTTCCAGTAAATGTCTAAAATTTTTGATGGCTAAATATATAGCTAGCAACTCTCTGTCGTACGTGCTGTAATTCTTCTGCGCTGCCTTGAGCTTCGAAGAGAAAAACGCAACCGGTCGCCAAACATCACCTTCTTGCTGTTCCAGTACTGCACCAACTGCGTTGCTTGATGCATCCGATGTCAATCGAATTGCACTTAATGGAGACAAAAATGTTAATTTAGGTAACGCGGTTACACTTGTTTTACAGTTTTCAAACGCTGCATCTAACGTGGTAGTCCATGTTATAGGCGTGTTGTCGTTCTTTTTTGAATTTTTTAATAGCTCATTTAAAGGTGCTTGTAATTTGGCGGCCTGTGGAATCCACTTTCGGTAATAATTTAGGATTCCCAAAAAACGACGAATTTCTTTTACTGTCTTTGGCTTCGTGTATTCATTAATTACTCTCACTCGTTCTACAGGCGGGCTGATACCATCGACTGATACATCATACCCTAAAAAACTTAGTTGTGAAACTCCGAACTCGCACTTAGCGGTGTTTATGACAAGCTTGGCCTTATTTAGTGTTTTTAGTACTGCTTCTACATGTTCCAAATGCTGCTGTTCACTTTCTGAGAATATTAAAATATCGTCAAGGTAGCAGAAGACAAATGGCATTTTCCTGAACAATGAATCCATATACCTTTGAAAGGTTTGCGTAGCGTTTTTAAGACCAAACGGCATGACTACAAATTCAAATAACCCAATGGGTGTACTTACTGCGGTTTTGCATATGTCATCAGCTTGCATCGGTATGTTATAATACGCTCTATGTATATCAATCTTTGAAAAAAATTTGCTAGCATGTAGTTTTTCCGTTACTTGGTCTAGGTATGGTATTGGGTACCTATCTGGTTTGGTTTGCGCATTTAGTTTTCTAAAGTCACCGCAGGCTCTCCAAGCACCTGCTTTCTTTTTTACCAGGTGAATTGGACTCGACCACGGACTGTTTGACGGACGAATAATTCCTTGCTCCAACAGCGTTGAAAATTCTTCGCGAATTGCCTTTAATTTTTCCGTTGAATAACGGCGTGACCTTTCATGCACTGGCTGACCATCAGTGACTATTTGATGACAGACTACAGATGCGTCAGGGAGGCTATAGTTATTTGCACTGCACAAATCAATGTATTTGTTGACGATTGTAAAGAATTTTGAATTTGGATCCAATGTGTATACCGAATGTATCGATGTGGTTTCAACTGCACCAGATGACGACAATGTAGTAAGCGGGTCTAATAACCGTCTTGATTTTATGTCTGGAATTAGACCATATTTCGCCAGAAAATCTGCGCCCAAGATTGGACATTTGACGTCTGCTATAATGAAGTTCCAATTGAAATTGCGTCGTAAACCAAGATTGATGCTAAGTCTCTTAGTACCGTACGTTTTAATAAATGAATTATTTACTGCGAATAATTTTAGATCATCTGGCACTAGGTTGCGTTTCACTGTGATTGCTGCTAAAGGAATAATAGATACGGCCGATCCGGTGTCAACTAGAAACTTCATATTTGAGATACGATCAATTACATGTAAACGAGCTTCTTCAGTGCAGTGTTCCAGCGCGTTGTCGTTTACTGCACTTGTGGACGACAACGGTTTTAGTTTTCCTTCTGTTTGATATTAGTTGTTTGGCAGCCGAACTCGCATGGTTTTAAGCATTTTGTTGCAGCTGTTCCAAATTTAATGTGATAATAACAGACTTTTCGATCTTCACGCTGACTTTTAAACTGAGTTCTGCTAGAACTGCGAGCCCTACTTCGCCCCTGTGAGTTTGCTGGTCGTCTGAGCTCTATTGCTATTTCACTTAGTTTACTTACCACTTGTTGCAGAGATATTTCTAACGCTGTCACACGTGCCTCCAATGTTGATTCCTCTGTGTTACTGCGTCGGTTAATTGCAGATGCGGTAGCCATAACATAATGAGGAGTGGGCATATTGTCAGTTATTCTATCTGCCAATTCGGCCATTTGATTAACATCCTTGGAGCTGCACGCAGATAAGATGCAACGAATGTTACTAGGCAATCGCTGCAACCAAAGTGCTGACAAGGCGTCTTCCGACATATTTGACGCTGCCAGATCTCTCATCTCTCGAAGCAACTGCGTTGGACGCTTGTTAGACACGTCTAAATCCGTTAGCAATTTAATCAATTGTTTCTGACGCGACTCCCCAAATCGTGAAATTAATTCATTTTTCAACGTTTCATATTTGCCCGTAGCTGGCGGA
>NW_024036226.1:0-2514 GCF_002237135.1 Teleopsis dalmanni
ATCCATCCATCCATCCATCCATTAATCCATCCATCCATTAATCCATCCATCCATTAATCCATCCATCCATCCATCCATCCATCCATCCATCCATCCATCCATCCATCCATCCATCCATCCATCCATCCATCCATCCATCCATCCATCCATCCATCCGCCCATCCATCCATCCATCCATCCATCCATCCATCCATCCATCCATCCATCCATCCATCCATCCATCCATCCATCCATCCATCCATCCATCCATCCATCCTACCATCCATCCATCCATCCATCCATCCATCCATCCATCCATCCATCCATCCATCCATCCATCCATCCATCCATCCATCCATCCATCCATCCATCCGAGTCCATGCCATCCATTCTCTCCATCCATCCATCCATCCACTCAACCATCCATCCATCCATCCATCCATCCATCCATCCATCCATCCATCCATCCATCCATCCATCCATCCATCCATCCATCCATCCATCCATCCATCCTTTCATCCATCCATCCATCCATCCATCCATCCATCCATCCATCCATCCATCCATCCATCCATCCATCCATCCATCCATCCATCCATCCATCCATCCATCCATCAAATCATCCATCCATCCATATCCATCCAACCATACAACCATACAATCATCCATCCACCCTTCCATATATCTACTCATCCACCATCCATCCATCCACCCTTCCATCCATCCATCCATCCATCCATCCATCCATCCACCCATCCATCCATCCATCCATCCACCCATCCATCCACCCTTCCATCCATCTACTCATCCACCATCTACCCATCTACGCATCCACCCATCTATCCATCCATACATCCTTCCATCCATCCACCCTTCCATCCATCCATCCATCCTTCCATCCATCCACCCACCCATCCATCCATCCAATCATTTATCCATCCATCCATCCATCTATCCATCCATCCAACCATACAACCATCCATCAATCCATCCATCCATCTACCCATCCATCCATCCATCCACCCATCCATCCACCCATCCATCCACCCATTCATCCTTCCATCCATCCACCCTTCCATCCATCCACCCTTCCATCCATCTACTCATCCACCATCCATTCATCCACCCATCCATCCATCCATCCACCCATCTACCCATCTACCCATCTACCCATCTACCCATCCACCCATCCATCCATCCATCCACCCATCCATCCATTCATTCATCCACCCAGCCATCCATTTATCCATTCATTCACCTATCTACCCATCCATCCATCCATCTATCCATCCATCCATCCATCCATCCATCTATCCATCCATCCACTTGGCTAAATGCGTTATATCTTTTCAACTATTGCAGATAGAGACACAAATGAATAATCGACTAAATGGCTTATAACTTTTGAAGAATAGCAGATAGAGAAACAAATGAAACATCATTTTACAGATAAAACAATAAGCTAAATATAAATCTACACGTCAACCTAATCGGATTAAACGTTTTTGAGATATGCCGTACAAAAAAATGCTGTCTGAATATCATACTTCCAGCAACAATAGCGGAAAAACGGTGCACTCTAGAAGTTAACATCCAACCATCCATCCATCCATCCATCCATCCATCCATCCATCCATCCATCCATCCATCCATCCATCCATCCATCCATCCATCCATCCATCCATCCATCCATTCCATCCATGCATCCATCCATCCATCCATCCATCCATCCATCCATCCATCCATCCATCCATCCATCCATCCATCCATCCATCCATCCATCCATCCATCCATCCATCCATACACCCATCCATCCATCCATCCATCCATCCATCCATCCATCCATCCATCCATCCATCCATCCATCCATCCATCCATCCATCCATCCATCCATTCATCAATCCATCCATCCATCCATCCATCCATCCATCCATCCATCCATCCATCCATCCATCCATCCATCCATCCATCCATCCATCCATCCATCCATCATCATTCCATCCATCCCATCCATCCGACATCATCCATCATCCATCCATCCATCATCCATCCATCCATCCATGCATCCATCCATACATCCATCCGATCCATCCATCCATCCGATCCATGCCATCATCCATCCATCCATCCATCCATCCGTCCAACCATCCATCCATCCATCCATCCATCCATCCATCCATCCATCCATCCATCCATCCATCCATCCATCCATCCATCCATCCATCCATCCATTCATCCATACATCCATCCATCCATCCATCCATCCATCCATCCATCCATCCATCCATCCATCCATCCATCCATCCATCCATCCATCCATCCATCCATCCATCCATCCATTCCATCCATGCATCCATCCATCCATCCATCCATCCATCCATCCATCCATCCATCCATCCATCCATCCATCCATCCATCCATCCATCCATCCATCCATCCATCCATCCAAGTGAAACATCATTTTAAAGATAAAACAATAAGCTTAATATAAATCAACACATCAACCAAATTGGATTAAACGTTTTTGAGATATGC
>NW_024036227.1:0-2513 GCF_002237135.1 Teleopsis dalmanni
TTTGATAGTTACCAGCTGTATACAATTTTAATAAAATTTATTAGTGATATTTATTTGATAAAAATTTTTATTGTTTACAACAGTAGAATTCTTATGATGCGTTCTTATTTTAAGAATAGAAATATTTTATTTCGTATTTTATTTATGTTTCTTACTGTGTTAGCAGCTTTGAGCATAAATATAATCTTTTTTTATAAGAAATATAGGTTCTTAGCACAAGGACAGAACTACATCTTTATCATTATGATGATCCAAATAGGCAGTTTTGAGCACTACTTGTATATATATAGATCTACTAATACTACATGAGCACTACTCGTATATATAGATCGTATATTTGAAAGATGTGATAAGAATTATGTTTTGATATGATTTGATTAAACTTACTGGAACTGAGATTCAAAGATAGTCTTCTGGTTTGTTACCATTAGAGAACAGAAATCATTATCATTGTATTCATCCAAATAGACAGTTCTGAGCATAACTATATGATTGTATATTTGAAAGATGTGATAAGAATTATGTTTTAAAATGATATGAATAAACTTACTGAAACTGAGATTCATAGCCTGCTGGGTTCTTATCATAAGAGGATAAAAATCATAATCATTGTAGCGATTCAAAGAGACAATTCTAATCATGAGTATATTATTTTATATTTCAAAAATTTAAAAAGAATTATATATTGATATATAGATTGAACTTACTGGAATTAAGTTTGATGTAATGTTTATGGATTTTTAATATAAAAGGACAGCAATATATCTTTCGCAATGTAGTGATCGTAACAAAAATATTTTGAATTAAATTTGTATTATTAATAATCATTTTTAAATAAAATACAGATATTTTATTAGATGCTTGAAGTGAATGTCAAGTTTCAATTGGACTTTTAGGAGTTTATTGTTGTCTGGTATAGTTTCAAGCAATAGGTAATACTACGAGTATAATAAAATTAAATTAAAATTCTTACTTATAAAAGTGATATTTACATTTACACATTTATAATTTGCGACTTTAAAATAATGCAAATAAATAAACCTCTCGAAATAATACAGGGTTCATCAATTTTATGGTTTCAAAAGTAGGTAAAGTGTGCATAGACCAGATAGGTCTGAAGCTATACGAGATAAGATTGTTTTTTATGTGGGTGTATTACTTCCGACGCTTTAAATATTTGTACCTACTGCACTTAGAGTGTTTCTCTAGTCCGTTAACCTCATAAAATTGAATTGTTTCTTTAACGGTTGACTTTTATTCGTAGTATCGCCTTCTTTTGTGATTTAATTCGTATTGCCAACTCTTTGTCGATTTTACAGAATCTAGACTTATCATTAGCACGTATCTTTAGTTTCGCTAGGTGGTGCTTTTTACTAGGTAGTAATAATTCTTAAGCTGTTCTTAGACTGGTTTATGGAGTCCTTGAATCTGCTATGTTTGTATAAACCCATAAGTGATTTGGATTGTTGAAGACCTGGTAGTTTGTCCCAGTATACCAACCCCTGTTTGGTTTCCTCTTCTCTTCGGCCACTTACATAAACTAGCTTTATTTGCTATTTCGTTCCCGGTATTAAAGATAGTTAATGACGATATATATTTAAGATTCGTATATCTGTAGCTAATTTTAAGATGTATTTTACTCTAATATCAGGAATAAAGTCAGGTTCTCAAAGAATTTTATTTGAACTTTCGAGAGAGCCACACAGAAACAAAGGGGATGCTCAGGGTCGTTTTGAGTTGGAAATAGATGCAAATTTTGATTTTAATATGTTATATCATTAGACCTACCCATTATGTGTAAAATACAACTCTATTCAAATATCATCCACGAGAAATCTTACAGTACTGGATCCTTTTGATATCATCGAATATGGATGACTTGCCATAACTAAACAGTCTCTGCATAACTTTATAAACGAACGTCAAGCAGTGTCAAACTGCATGATTTTTGTGACTTATTGACATCACATAAAGGTAGATTGAACTACGGGAAAATTTTTCGTGCTAAAATAATATATGTTGTGTGATTTGTGACATTGTTTTGTTGAAACTACATATTTTCCACATCTGTATTTTAAATTTCGAGCTAAAAAATTAATAAAATTCTGATTGTTTCGTTCAAAATTAATAGTTTTGTGTCACTTGCAATTTTGAAAAATGGACCTTCCAGTCCAAATGCTACATCAAAAAGTCAATGCAATGATATTTAGACAGTTATTGTGTTTATTGATATATCTTCGAAATAAAAAATAAGTCTCGTCACTGAACAAAAATAGGTGCGAAAAATCGTCTTCCAAACTGAAAATTCTTGGTTGTTTAAGTATCCAATTAAAGTTTGTGCTATACATGATCGATTGTGTGACAAACCTTTAATTGCACACATGATATCTTGGATGAAAGTTCTCTTTGACACACATCACTGAAAGAGTGGTACCATATCAAAACCTTAAAATGGCAAGCCCTTAAATCCCTTAAGGTTAGCAAGAAAGTGAGAGGCAATATATGATTATATA
>NW_024036228.1:0-2503 GCF_002237135.1 Teleopsis dalmanni
TAAACCGTTTTATGAACTTTTTCTTATATTGATCAGTTTAAAAATTAATTAGTTCCACACTAGCTGAACTACCTGTATAACTGCAGCACATAATTACACAGTTGAAAAAATTCTTTAAGCAGGTACGAATTGTTATAGGAATTAAACTGTAAACAATTCTATATAGAGATAAACTGTAAAGAACTATAAACAAAATATTTTTTTTAAGTTTTTGTATTGATTTTATTAATAATCATTTCATTATTGATACATAATCTGTAATGTCTGCAGAAGAAAATATTTTTGCCATTAATATCGTTTTCGAATTAGGAATAAAGCAGTGATATTTTAATGTGCCTTTAACTGATGTAGCTGCTTCGAAACGGTGTTTAATCTTATTTTCTTCAGCTTCATAGTCTTTTGATGTTGAGAAATGGCACACAACATTTGGTAAACATTCGTTAGCCCAGTTAAATAATTCCTTTGGTGTTTGAATTGGATTATGTATTCGTTGAATATTTGTTGTCATCAAATATCTCCAGAAGTTGTCGATTAAGGTTTTCAGTTCTAGGACATTTGGCACAGGTTCCTAAAAAGCATTCTGTGCTTGAAGCATGGCAAATCATGCGGTATAGACAATCTTTATAGTCATTTATCGGCTCCCTACTGCAGTGCTTTTATACTTACTCCATCTATCATTAATCGTACATTTTCGTGAATGGAGCATACACAAACTGAATGTGTACCACTTGCTCCTGCAAGAACGCAATGTTGTGGTCGTAAAGCTGCAAATTTTGAAAAACTGCATTTGAGGTCCGGATGGCTGAGTTTGAAAAGAGTATGCAACTCCTTTAGATTGCTTAGAATGAGCCGTTTTTGCATCTGTGTCCTCTTCCCGTCAATTTTTACGGATACGCAGTCCTTTTTCCCAGGCATTATTTGACTGTTTTCATCACATTCGTAAAAATTTAAAACTGCATCGGTTACATGTTTTTCTAACGATGGATGGCTTTTTGGATTTGGGTTTTCTAAGATTCCTTTTTCTGAAGCAAGTTTTTTAGCTACAGTAATCATATGCTTTGTAGCGTTTGGAAAGTGAATTGTGATTCTTCGAAAAGACCAATTATGTACCACACTCAATATTTTTATTTTCATCGTCCTATCTGCTGTGCCATTGAATTTTTCCTGTAGATTTTTTAAAATTGATGCAAGGTCATCTTCTTCATCGCTATTGTTGGACTCATCGGGAGGAATGTTGAAAATTTTATGTTTAATCGCTTCAGTTATATCCTTTATTTTTTCATTTTTATATTCCTGTTGTTTAAGTTTTCTCGATGTAATTGGGGTATTGCTTATTAGAGAGAGTGCTTTATTTAATGGACTAATAGCACTTTTTCTGACTTCAGTTTCGTATGTAGCCGAACTGCTATTACTTGATGGTTGAATATTTTCCTCGCTCGATGACTGGCTGTTGTTTTCCGATATAGCTCCTTCATTGTTCTTATTTTTTTTGGCTCTCATCGCCAGTCTCATTCGGCAACTGTTACATATTTTTTTCCTCATATTTTTTTTGGTCCTAGGCATCCCCAACATACGCAGGATACTATCTGAAACTTGCCTTACTTTGGCCTTTCTTGGATGTATTTTTAACTTCAGCGGATTGAAACATTTTAAGTCATTGAATTGCCGTAGATGCAATTTATTTTTTTCTACTTTTGCCATTATTTAAATGTTCTTACTTGTTTGTTCGCTTTCAAAACAGAAACTGAAAATTTATCCGACTTACTTAACATTTTATACCAAATTTGATACTGGATCTTTTAAAGATAGGAGTACCTAGACACTCCATTTCAAATTGTTTACAGTTCTTACCTGCTTAAAGAATTTTTCCAACTGTAGCAGAATAACACTCACCATAGAAGGTGGGTGTACTTATGTGCTTCAGTTATTCAGGTAGTTCAGCTAGTGTGGAACTAATTAATTTTTAAAGTCATCAATATAAGAAAAAGTTCATAAAACGGTTTAATTATGTTAAAATTTATAATTTAAAAATAGAGATGATGCGGAACTAATTTAAAATGTGAATATTGTGTCACTTTTCTTGGAAAATTGATTCAAGGGTATTATGGTGCGTATGAGTAACATGAAGGACACTTGATAAATTAATTTTTTTTAAATTACTTCTGGAAGCAATATCACACTGGAAATATTTATTTTCGTAGAAGAATTTATTGTTTAATCGGAATTAAAAGTAAAAATGAAAAATTTGTGTGACGTATTCCTCTGTTTTTTTTTTACTGAAAAATCGTGTGTATGTGTTTGGAGTGATGTGAAGGATAAATAAATTTTTTAAAAGTAGTTCCAACGACAATATCGTCCTGAAATTTTTGAGTTTTATGTACAATTTTATTACTAATTGAAATCAAAAATATTATATAAGAATATTTGTAGTATATTTTTTGAAAATTCATTCAATGTAAATATAGCACGCATGTGTTTGATGTGTTTTATGAGAAAAAAAAAA
>NW_024036229.1:0-2502 GCF_002237135.1 Teleopsis dalmanni
ATGTGTGTCGGAAAAATATTACTTACAAGCTGGAACACAAAATTTTGATAAGAAAGTGCTTTACACGTGCACTAATTTTGTTTATATGGTTTCCCTTCCGATTAGTTTAAATTCTATGTACTCTTACTATAACTTACTTTTATACACATTGCATGCAAATTACGGGTCTTTGCGCTACCAATAAAGACATCGCATATTCATTATCCTTGCATTCATAAACAGTTTCACATAATTCTTTGTAAAAGTACAGCGTCTCATGTGAAAGTTGTGAGCCGCATGCAAAATAAGCGAAAAAATGCTTATGAATTTATTTGCTGGAATATTTTCCATTACATTTGTGGGTATTTTTTCCATTTCGTACTCATATGTGAAAAATGTCTGTCGAATAATTGCAATAGTAAATTTTTAAAATTATAATAATGTCTTATATGCATGCATAAGACTGTAATGACGACACCCTTTTAATATATGTTCTATAGTCTCCTATAAATACTTATTATTTAATTAATTTTAATGTATACTTTGGCAATGGTATCGTATGGGGCGTTTTTTGGTTAGGCTAAGGCCCTTTTGCACTGCGACCAGCTTGATCTATTGTGCACTGATGTACACTTGATATATGTATCTAAAAATTTGTGATCCTTTTTACATTACAGTATAGTAATGAAGATATTAAAATAATGGATTATGCTTTTGGATTGTAGATAAGAATTCGAGAAAATATTATGAATTTGAAAAAAAAGAAAAAGATTTAGGAACACAATTTCTTCACACTGCAAGGCGGATCGAAAAAATTTCTGGTTTGATATATAGATATACCTATATGTTACATCAAAGTACGTACCAGAATGGGATGATATTTTGTTCTCAGTTAGTATATTAAAAACAAAAAGTTTTATAAGTTTATAAAATGTTATTTTTTTGTATTAAAACACTAATGTAGGAAAATCAGTTACATTTGTACGAGTAGATATAGTCAGTTTTATAGTCAACAATAAAGCCGATGAGGCTGTTATATCCAAAAAATTTAACAAAAATGCATAATCGTGTTTAAGTTTATTAGAGTTGAACATAAATCAACATATTTGCGGATTAATCTGCAGGACGACCAATAGAGCAATCACTTGTTTGAAAATTTTGATTTTATTCATCAAGGATGTCTGCTTGAAAAGTGATACAATAATTTAGCGCTTCTCTAGCATTTCAGTATCTCTTTTCGGTACCTTTGTCCTTAAAATAACCTTCAGTTTTAGCGATGATTTTTTTATCGGAGTCAAATCTGCTTCCACGGATCACTTTTTGGAGGTCTGTGCAGAAGTAGTTATTGTTGGGGGTCGAATCTGGTGAATATGTTGGGTGCGGAAGTAAGAAGAAGTACAAAATTCCACGCGAATATCAAAAAACTGACAATCATCATTTATTATTGAAATAATATTTATCAATAATATTAGAAAAGAAACAGCCACCAACAAAAAGTATTTCATTCATTTTATTTGTGCATTTATATATTATTATAATACTTCAAAAATGGTTCCCAATGAAAAGTGGTTCCTCAAGATATGTAGTAGTTGGTAACAAAAACAACCAAATTTAACGAATTACTTTGAAAATGCCCTATTTCTTGGTGTTTTCCTCAAGTTTGAACTAAAACTATTACACTCTGTTCGTAAATCATAAAGATATATTTAGCATAAGCAACTTAAGTTAAAACAAATCTGCCTAAGCTGGTTCTTATTTAAAGAAAACTGTTGAAATATCTAAAAAGTGTTTGAATAATTAAATAATTATTATTTAAAGAGAACTATAACTTTTACTTCTCCAGCAGACAGACCAACAGCTACTTGGTCATTTTATTTAAATGCAGAACCTTTGATTTGGTACACAGAAATAAATGAGAAGTATCTAAGTTAATATCTGCTCTTATATCAGTGCACTGGATGGCATAGAGCCAAGCTCGGCCTATCTTGTCGCATTCACTGTAGTACTTGTCTACCGGCTCACGTAGAAAAGGCACCAGAACATCTGCTGTGTGTTTATGTTCAGGCTTGTCTAGGACCAGGCTTAAGCTATTGGGTGTTCCACTCTTCAATACTCTCGGCAATTATTTGGTTAGATTCTCGTATTTATTAATGCTTCCGGCTGGTTCTAGCATGATCATTCTCCTACACATCATTACGAGGAATTGTGGAAACAAAACAGCTATTTAGCTAATTGAGAAAGACTCGTGCCTTCCTACATTCCACCTAACCTAACCTAACCTTTACTTAACAAAATGCATACATATTTTTTATACGTCACATTTTATGAAGATTGCACCCAAGCGACAGTTGATGAGTCTGAGTCTGATGAAGTTATTAGAAAATCTAGTTTCTGTATATATCATTATTAGCATCCTTAGTATTGTTCTTAGAACACTTATTTTATGATATTTTTTTTAAAATGCTTAATGTAAAAAGAGTTTTATCATTAACCATATGGAAAACAGAAGCAAATATGTTACCA
>NW_024036232.1:0-2496 GCF_002237135.1 Teleopsis dalmanni
GTATATTTCTCTTACTACTAACGAAATGTTAATTTCGTTATTAAAAGTTATTGTAATAGAAATGTGTATTTCTGTTATATAAAAAAAAATGGGAATCGAGATGTAAATTTCGATTCTTGATGTTTCAGCACATATGTTTTGAAGCGACTTCTCTTTAGCTCGATACCTCGCTGAATGTCTTTCTTGTGCTTTTGCTTCGCCTTTTATATCCGCGAGGTGCGAAGCATACTGTAGTTTTGTTCTTGTAACTACAACGGTGTGTTGTTTACAAGTTTTTATTATTGTTCTGATGTTTTTATTTTGTATTAAATTTGGAGGTGGGTTTTAATATCATCTCCAATATCAATTTTGTTAGTGTTTTATTATATTTTGTGTTGTACAATTTAAGAGCTATAAATTTTATGTTACACTTCCCCGATTTTTCCATAGAGTTGACGAACTCTGATTACCTCGTCGAATGATTCCTTGTTCGTTTCCTTGGATTTTTGAAGATTTTAAAGAACTTGTCTTGGACTACATTCATGGCTATGCTACCAGAATTCTGAATTTCAAGACACCATTCTCTAATTTGATTCGGAGCGCTGTTTACTTTGTCATTCTGGTGCATACAATCAAGTTTTCTTGGATGTGGCTGTGATAGCTGTTCTGGTGGGCTGATGCGTTTTTCCAAAACCTTTTCTGTACGAGTTTCTGATAGTTGATGCGATGATTGGCTAGTACTTGGTGTTTCGTCAACCACCTTAACTTGTCTGGTAATGGTTTCCATACTCATATCATATTCTTGTCCTTGTTGCGCTGGAGTATCTTGTTTCTGCGAACGTAGTATTAGCGAAGTCTCTGCTAGTGTTTGTCCTTGAGGTACGGGAAGTGATGAGGTTGCCACTAATTTAGTCGAGAGTATAATCGGTTGTTCTACGCGCAACTGTGGATCTCGTTGTGGTTCTATGTCTTGTACTTGCAATTGTAATTTTACTTGATCTTGCGTATTGTAAATCCGATTAACAACTTGCAGACTTTCTTTGCGTTGCAGATCTTGCTGATATTGTACTTCATGTGCTTGGGCATGAATCCTTTCTTTTGATTGAGAATATTGAGGATGTTGCTCTGGATAAATCTGACCTTGTGTGCTTTGCATTGATGTGCTTGATTTGGAATGTGACTCGATATTTAGACTGCGGGGATCATATAATGGGTTTCTGTAACGGGATCACTTGTGGATACTCGACTACTGTGAGCCTGATGAGCGCTTCTTCTTGACCATCGCTTCGACATGTTTTAACCTGCTCTGTGCCAAGTGCTTCGAATACATCGGTTAGTAAAATTAGTTCTTCTAAAGTCTCGAAATCTTGACGTTTGATATACTTTTGGCAGTTAGTGACCATGTTGTGATATATTCGTTCTAGTTGCGAATTTTGATCCATGCCAGCATGTCGCATCAGATCTTTAATGGTAATTAAATAACCCTTAAAGCTTTCTGGTGGCCTTTGACGTCGAGATCCTATTTCATCTGCTAATTTTTCATAATATCTAGGCGGCAAAAAGAAATTTAGGAAATCGGCCTTAAAACTTGTCCATAGCTGCCAATGCTTATTGTTGCAGCGATACCACATTAGTGCTTTATCTTCGAGCAGTATAGGCATTATCTTGGAAACTAGATTTATGACGATGCCATAGATGTCTGCAAGTTCTTCAATGTTTTCGATAAAGCCCAACGGGTTCTTACTACCATTAAATTTAACACACCATTTCTCGACTTGTTCAACTGTCTGGAGATAAGAATACTGTCCCATGGTAAAAGAAAATGACGATGTTAACTGGTATCTGTTTCCACTGTCCCTGCTCGGGCGCCAATTGTAACGAACCTTTCTGGCCGAGGTGTTGCTCGCCGGATTCCAGGCCCAGTCCTACAATAAATTTATTTGATAAGAGCAGTGGAAAGTTGGCTATGGTAGGACGTACGACGTAGGTAGAGGTTTTATTACTCGAATCTAGGTTCCTCTATTTCTGTTGCTATTAACGAAATGTTGATTTCGTTATCAATAAGTAATAGAAATGTATATTTCTACTCTATGGGACTGCTAGCGAAATGTTACTTTATAAACAAGTAAATAATAGAAATGTAAACAAGTAAATAATAGAAAAGTATATTTCTATTCTACGGGGCTACTGCGAAATGTTGTCTTATAAACAAGTAAATAATAGAAATGTATATATCTATACTAGCGAAACGTTGTCTTATAAACAAGTAAATAATAGAAATGTATATTTCTATTCTACGGGGCTACTGCGAAATGTTGTCTTATAAACAAGTAAATAATAGAAATGTATATATCTATACTAGCTAAACGTTGTCTTATAAACAAGTAAATAATAGAAATGTATATTTCTATTGTACGGGGCTACTGCGAAATGTTGTCTTATAAACAAGTAAATAATATAAATGTATATTTCTATTCTACAGGGCTACTAGTGAAATGTTGATTTCTTTAGCCGCGG
>NW_024036234.1:0-2488 GCF_002237135.1 Teleopsis dalmanni
CATTGACGAGTGAATAAATTGAGTTACAATTTAAGTTAATCAAATTGAATCAAATAAATGTTTAACTAAAAAACCTATAAAAACATTAAAAAGATCTGTAGTACTTTAGTATATGATACTCCTGTATGCATCAGTCACTAAGATTTTTAATAACATTGCCCTGCACGATTTCTAAAGACCGTTATACCGTTCAAACCGTTATAAACCGATGCCTACAGAAACTGTACAATGCGGTTTCAAAAATCCTAACTTGATTTGGTTGGACACATATTTCGCAAATCTAAATATAACATTACGAGCGGACTGTGTCACTGAGACACAGTCCTAATGTAGAACAATCTACATTAGGACCCAGGGTAACATAAATGTCACAAATCTTAATGTTATTTTACAAAGAATAAGTTTCATTTAATCTTCAAATCCAACCAACATTAGCAATAGCAAACTACGATTCAGTATAAAACTGGAAAATGAAGTAGAAAGAACACTTCACAGAAAATTAAACTAAATTAAACACAATTCAAAGTTGATTATGACATTACGAGCAAAACTTTAGAAAAGGGGAAACAAGAACCAATATATATGATGATTCTTGAACATTAACAGAATTGGTTTGGAGATATATTCTGCAAATCTAAACATGACTTCATAAGGAAGATTTTTAACTGCTCTTCTCAAGTCAAAACTACAGTAGCAAAAGCGAACTATACTTTGGAGTGAATCAGGGAACAATAGAGATAACAATTCTTCATTGTATATTAATATAATTTTAAAACAGTTCAAAACTGAACATACCACTATGAAGTGTTGTGATGGAGTTCTCAAGGCAGTGGATGGAGATGGCGACCAATTACCGCAGGGCAAAAGTAAGTGATAACTGAAATGGGAACTGCTGGAATAAAGTGACACGATTTATTTGAATCTGTAGTGTATAAATTTAGACTTAAAGCACTATGCTTTTTTTATTATTGTGAAAAGGGGTAGTCCACTTTAACCTAAAAGATCTGTAACGGTTAAACAATAAATGGCAAATAAATATTACATATCGAAAGTTATCAATTTTTTTTATTAATCAAGACTTCGTTAGGTTTTGTGTTACATGGAAGCAATCAGTTAATTTTTGTCCACTACACTTTACTATGCTTTTTCTCTCCAAACTAAAACTTGGTTCTAAAACTAACTTGCTGTACAAATTGACAAATACAATTTAGGTATTTTCTGTTGTTGTTGCTTTAATCCACGCATTCGATTTTGGCATTAGCTCGCCAAATGCCAGGAGCCTATTTGCTCGTCCATCCATCTGCCTACCTGGTATTTGCGGTGCTTAATACTCAGCATTCGCGTAACAATTTGACTTTACAAATGAAAAATTTAATGTGCAGCAACCATATAGTCCACATATTTGTATGTCCTTGTTTCTTTGTTTGTATTTGTAAAAGAATCCATGCAAACACGCGCTAATTTTAACACACACAAACGTCATTGCAACTGCCTATAGTTGCAGATACAGATACAGATATAGATATAGATATAGATACAGATACAATTGCTAATGTGGCTTCAACTTTTGTTTGCTCATAGTACACCGAATTTAATGCATTATATTCTTTAGTTGACCGCACGCACACATACATACAAAAATCACATTACGCACACTCACTTAAACATTTATACACTTGCCACTTGCGCCACAATAAACACTGAACATAATGAATAAACCGCGCGTACACGGTGAAATTTATATTGCATATAGAAAATTATTTTGTATCCAAATGTGTGACAGATTTTAGGGTTACAGGGCCTTCAACCCAACATCGTTCATTTTTTCGGCTCCAATCCTATACCACTCAAGTGCACAATTCATCCTTCTCTTTCTGTATACTTTTTGCATAATTAATGTCCTAATGTCCTACACCTACGGATATTTAATCATGAAGGCATTATACTAAAACTATAATAATTAATTTCGTCTATACACTGTTATCTGCGAGAATCACCCTTCCAAGATCAATGAGTGGTAGTATCAATCTGCTCACATCCATTATATCACATCACATACATTTTCACAAAGACGTCTTTATTGCTTTCAAATGTTGATTGGTGACCCTCTAGTAGAAGCTTCTAAAGGAGTTTTAAAAAAAGTTTCTAAAAAAATTCCTACTCTCTTAGTAGAAACTTTTTAGCTTCTAAAGAAGTTCTTGCTCTCTTAGTATAGACATT
Source organism: Teleopsis dalmanni (assembly GCF_002237135.1). Lineage (NCBI taxonomy): Eukaryota > Metazoa > Arthropoda > Insecta > Diptera > Diopsidae > Teleopsis > Teleopsis dalmanni. The sequence goes on from NW_024036234.1 coordinate 2,221, forward strand.
TTTAGCTTTTAAAGAAGTTCTTTCTCTCTTAGTAGAGACTTTAAGAAGTACTCTAACTTCTAAAGAAGTTCCTACTAGGGGTAAGCAATCAGCACCTGAAAGCAATGACCTGAGATTTATTACGCCACTATCTGAGCTAGCTCCAAAGAAAATGTTAACTCTTAAGAGATCTACTTTAAAGAAATAATGGATAAATTTACCAATATCCGAATTAGTAAAATTTTTAACCTTTATCATGAAAACCTTATAATGGTTAAATATGAGAGCT
>NW_024036235.1:0-2488 GCF_002237135.1 Teleopsis dalmanni
GTATATGTTATGCTGTTTGCAAACGAATATTTAGTCGTTTACATGCAATATATTTTTGATAATTTTAGAAAATCTGTTTACTCATTTGTAATGATTTATATACCAAAATATTCTAGAATATGTGTACTTTTCAAAAAAAGTACCGTGCAATATTGTACCAATTCGTAAAATTTATATTTAATTATATATTCATAGTATCCCCTAACAATGAATATAACAGCTAACAAATGCCTGCAAAAGACTTCAATGCATTTGTGAATATGCTACAAAAGTAGTTTTTGTCAATATCTTTTTTGTTTGCTACTCGATTTTGATAATTCTTGCATCAATTCATATAAGAAATATATAAACAATTTAAAAAAATACCGTGCAACATTGTACTACTTCTTATTTTTTTTTAATATATATTGAAAAATGTGATATGGCGGTATATGTTATGTTAGCAGTTTACAGACGTAAATCTTTCTTTTTTATATGCAATATATTTTTGATAATTTTAGAAAATCTGTCTACTCATTTTTAAAGATTTATATACCAAAATATTCTAGAATATGTCTATTTTTTAAAAAAATACCGTGCAACAGTGTACCATTCCGTAAAATTTATAATTATTTCAATTTTCATAGTGTCCCCTAACACAGAATATAACCAACAACAAATGCCTGTAACAGAGTTTAATGCATTCGTGAATATGCTGCAAAAGTTGTTTTTGTTAATATCTTTATTGTTTGCTACTCGATTTTGATAATTCTTACATCAATTCATATTAGAAAAATATAAACAATTTAAAAAAATACCGTGCAACATTGTACTACTTTTTATTTTTGTTTCTAATATATATAGAAAAATGTTCGATATGGCGGTATATGTTAGCAGTTTACAGACGAAAATCTTTCTTTTTTATTTATATGCAATATATTTTTGAATTTAATTTAAAAATCTATTCTACTTCATTTTAATGATTTATATACCAAAATATTCTAGAATATGTGTATTTTCAAAAAAGTACCTTGCAACAATTGTAACCTATTCGTTAAATTTATATTTAAATTTATATTTAACTAAATATTATTAGTATCCACGAACAGAGAATATAACAGCCACAAATGCCTGCAAAAAGACTTCGATGCATTTGTGAATATGCTTCAAAAGTTGTTTTTGTCAATATCTTTATTGTTTGCTACTCGATTTTGATAATTCTTACATCAATTCATATTAGAAAAATATAAGCAATTCAAGAAAATACCGTCCAACATTGTACTACTCTTATTTTTTTTTAATATATATTGAAAAATGTTTGATATGGTGGTATATCTTATGCAGCTTACAGAAGAAAATTTTTGTTTTTTATATGTAATATATATTTGATTATTTTAGAAAATCTATCTACTCATTTTTAATGATTTATATACCAAAATATTCTAGAAAATGTGTATTTTTCAAAAAAGTACCGTGCAACATTGTACCTATTCGTTAAATTTATACTTAAATTTATATTTAAATAAATATTATTAGTATCCACGAACAGAGAATATAACAGCCACAAATGCCTGCAAAAGACTTCGATGCATTTGTGAATATGCTTCAAAAGTTGTTTTTGTCAATATCTTTATTGTTTGCTACTCGATTTTGATAATTCTTGCATGAATTCATATTAGAAAAATATAAACAATTCAAAAAAATACCGTGCAACATTGTACTACTCTTATTTTTTTTTAATATATATTGAAAAATGTTTGATATGGCGGTATATGTTATGCAGCTTACAGAGGAAAATTTTTGTTTTTTATATGTAATATATATTTGATTATTTTAGAAAATCTATCTACTCATTTTTAATGATTTATATACCAAAATATTCTAGAATATGTGTATTTTTCAAAAAAGTACCTTGCAACATTGGACCTATTCGTTAAATTTATATTTAAATTTATATTTAAATAAATATTATTAGTATCCACTAACAGAGAATATAACAGCCACAAATGCCTGCAAAAGACTTCGATGCATTTGTGAATATGCTTCAAAAGTTGTTTTTGTCAATATCTTTATTGTTTGCTACTCGATTTTGATAATTCTTACATCAATTCATATTAGAAAAATATAAGCAATTCAAGAAAATACCGTCCAACATTGTACTACTCTTATTTTTTTTTAATATATATTGAAAAATGTTTGATATGGTGGTATATCTTATGCAGCTTACAGAAGAAAATTTTTGTTTTTTATATGTAATATATATTTGATTATTTTAGAAAATCTATCTACTCATTTTTAATGATTTATATACCAAAATATTCTAGAATATGTGTATTTTTCAAAAAAGTACCTTGCAACATTGTATCTATTCGTTAAATTTATACTTAAATTTATATTTAAATAAATATTATTAGTATCCACTAACAGAGAATATAACAGCCACAAATGCCTGCAAAAGACTTCGATGCATTTGTGAATATGCTTCAAAAGTTGTTTTTGTCAATATCTT
>NW_024036236.1:0-2487 GCF_002237135.1 Teleopsis dalmanni
TTCATATTCCTATTCATATTCATATTCATATTCATATTCATATTCATATTCATATTCATATTCATATTCATATTCATATTCATATTCATATTCATATTCATATTCATATTCATATTCATATTCATATTCATATTCATATTCATATTCATATTCATATTCATATTCATATTCATATTCATATACTCCCATATTCATATTTTCATATTAATATTCTCATGTTCATATTCACATATTCATATTCGTTTTCTCATATTTATATTCTCATATTAATATTCATGTTTATATTCTTATAGTCATATTCTCTTATTTATATTCATATTCATATTTTCATATTCATATTCTCATGTTCATATTCACATATTCATATTCGTTTTCTCATATTCATATTCTTCTATTAATATTCATATTCATATTCTTATATTCATATTCTCATATTCATATTATCTTATTTATATTCATATTCATATTTTCATATTAATATTCTCATGTTCATATTCACATATTCATATTCGTTTTCTCATATTTATATTCTCATATTAATATTCATATTTATATTCTTATATTCATATTCTCATATTCATATTCTCTTATTTATATTCATATTCATATTTTCATATTAATAATCTCATGTTCATATTCACATATTCATATTCGTTTTCTCATATTCATATTTTCATATTAATATTCATATTCTCATATTCATATTCTCTTATTAATATTCATATTCATATTATCATATTCATATTCTCATATTCATATTTTCATATTCATATTTTCATATTCATATTCTCATGTTCATATTCACATATTCATATTCGTTTTCTCATATTTATATTCTCATATTAATATTCATATTTATATTCTTATATTCATATTCTCATATTCATATTATCTTATTTATATTCATATTCATATTTTCATATTAATATTCTCATGTTCATATTCACATATTCATATTCGTTTTCTCATATTTATATTCTCATATTAATATTCATGTTTATATTCTTATAGTCATATTCTCTTATTTATATTCATATTCATATTTTCATATTCATATTCTCATGTTCATATTCACATATTCATATTCGTTTTCTCATATTCATATTCTTCTATTAATATTCATATTCATATTCTTATATTCATATTCTCATATTCATATTATCTTATTTATATTCATATTCATATTTTCATATTAATATTCTCATGTTCATATTCACATATTCATATTCGTTTTCTCATATTTATATTCTCATATTAATATTCATATTTATATTCTTATATTCATATTCTCATATTCATATTCTCTTATTTATATTCATATTCATATTTTCATATTAATAATCTCATGTTCATATTCACATATTCATATTCGTTTTCTCATATTCATATTTTCATATTAATATTCATATTCTCATATTCATATTCTCTTATTAATATTCATATTCATATTATCATATTCATATTCTCATATTCATATTTTCATATTCATATTTTCATATTCATATTCTCATGTTCATATTCACATATTCATATTCGTTTTCTCATATTTATATTCTCATATTAATATTCATATTTATATTCTTATATTCATATTCTCATATTCATATTATCTTATTTATATTCATATTCATATTTTCATATTAATATTCTCATGTTCATATTCACATATTCATATTCGTTTTCTCATATTTATATTCTCATATTAATATTCATGTTTATATTCTTATAGTCATATTCTCTTATTTATATTCATATTCATATTTTCATATTCATATTCTCATGTTCATTCATATTCATATTCATATTCATATTCATATTCATATTCATATTCATATTCATATTCATATTCATATTCATATTCATATTCATATTCATATTCATATTCATATTCATATTCATATTCATATTCATATTCATATTCATATTCATATTCATATTCATATTCATATTCATATTCATATTCATATTCATATTCAGATTCATATTCATATTCAGATTCATATTCATATTCATATTCATATTCATATTCATATTCATATTCATATTCATATTCATATTCATATTCATATTCATATACATATATAAATATTCATATTCATATTCATATTCATATTTTCATATTCATATTTTCATATTCACATTTTCATATTCGTATTCATATTTTCATATTCACATTCATATTCTTATTGAATATTCTTATTCATATTCCTATTGAATAATCATATTCATATTCATATTCATATTCATATTCATATTCATATTCATATTCATATTCATATTCATATTCATATTCATATTCATATTCATATCATATTCATATTCATATTCATATTCATATTCATATTCATATTCATATTCATATTCATATTCATATTCATATTCATATTCATATTCATATTCATATTCTATTCATATTCATATTCATATTCATATTCATATTCATATTCACATTCATATTCATATTCATATTCATATTCATATTCATAT
>NW_024036237.1:0-2487 GCF_002237135.1 Teleopsis dalmanni
ATATTTCAAATGCATATTTCAGAAACAAGAATAACTTTCAAATATGCCTAATATCGTTCTAACATAATTATAACAAAAAAATATCCTGTATTTTGCAGCAATGGCCCAGATGCAACTTATAATGTAAATGTAAGTTATTTAGTATAGAAATTGAAATTTAATATATTACAATAACTTAATTCTTTCTGTATTAAAATGTATTTCTACCTATATATCGTCCTATATAATTAATAAAAAACATTTTATATTTTGTAGCAATGTCCAGATGCAACTTATGATGTCAATGTCAGTATCCCTTTATGTAGACTTAAACCTTTACTCATCTAGAAGTATTTTATATATTATATTGACTTAAATCTTTTTGTACTCAAATATATTTGCATATACCTACCTTCCTATACAAATACTTATGAAAACATTTTGTATTTTGTAGCCATGTCCAGATGCAACTTATGATGTCAATGTAGGTTTTCTATATCTTTCTAGATAAATACTAAGAAAAACTTTTTGTGTTTTGTAGCAATGTCCAGATGCAACTTATGATGTAAATGTAAGTAATCCCTTATATAGAAACTGAAACTTTTATACCTATATTATAATGACTTAAATCTTTCTGCATTCAAATATATTTCTATATACCTTCCTATACAAATATTTATGAAAACATTTTGTATTTTGTAGCCATGTCCAGATGCAACTTATGATATTAATGTAAGTTTTCTATATATCTTTCTATATAAATACTAAGAAAAACTTTTTGTATTTTGTAGCCATGTCCAGATGCAACTTATGATGTAAATGTAAGTAATCCGAAATTTTATATATTACAATAATTTAATTCTTTCGGTATTAGAATGTATTTCTATATATCTTGCTATATAATAACTAACAAAAACATTTTTTATTTTGTAGCCATATGCAGATGCAACTTATGATGTTAATGTAAGTATTCCTCTATATAGAAACTATGGCAGTCAAATAAATATTCAATTGGAACTTTTCTGGTTTATTCTATAGCGTTAAACATTATTTATCTAGAAATATTCAGTAAATCCTGATATTCCTCACATATGACATGACTATAAAATAAATATTTCTAATATAAAATATCTATCAATATTCCTTACTATATAATTCTAATAAAAATATCTTTAATTTTGTTGCAATGCCCAGACGCGACTTATAATGTAAATGTAAGTTTTTCTTTATATAGAAACTATAATGAACTATAAGAAAGTATTAAAATGAAATTAATATTAAATAAACTATTCTATTTTATTCTAAAAATATGATCTAAATTAAAAATATAACTATAAAATAAATATTCAAAGAAATAAAATATCTCTCTCTATATCTTCCTAAATTATATCATTTTACAACATCATTTTATATTTTGCAGCAATGCCCTGACGCAACTTATGATATAAATGTTAGTAGTCTCTTCTGTAGAAGTATACATTAACTAAATGAACCTAAGTAACTTATGACTTTAATCTTTGTTCATTTAGAAATATTTTACACATCGTTATAAATTAATTCTTTAAGCAATAGAATCTTTCTATATATCTTCCTCTATAATTATGTTACTAACAAAAACATATTGTATTTTGTAGTCATGTCCAGACGCAACCTATGATGTAAATGTAAGTATTCCTTTATGCAAAAACTATAAGAACCAAATTAATATTCAATGAACCATTCTATTTCATTCTAAATGACTTAAATCTTCATTCTTCTAAAAATATTTTACCTATCGTCATATATAAAAATATGAGGATAAAATAAATATTTCAGAAAGAAAATATCTCTCCATAAATCTTCTTTATATAAGTACTAACTAGTAAATTTTGTATTTTATAGCAATACCACGATGCAACCTATAATGTAGATGTAAGTATACCTACATTATAGAAATTATATATAATATAAAATATGTAATGCATAAAATACATAATATATCTAATTACAGTATATAATAAATAATACATAATATAGAATCTAATATATAACATATAATAAATAATAATTACAAAATTTTATATACACATACATACATACATCATATAATATAAAATATATATAATATGGATAAAATAAAATGTATGATATGTTATATATTTTCCGGATATAAGAGCACCGCTTAAGGTTTATGAGAACAAAGTGGGAATCAGCAAAAGAAGACGGCAACCACGAAAACGATGGAAAGACACAGTGCAGCAGAAATTGGAAAACTGTTGTTAAACAGGCTTATGTCCTACTTGGACTGTATAGTCACGAATGATGATGACGACATTTTATAAAATATTCAATATATAGCACAAAATATATATAGTGTATAATATATATATAATAAATAAAATATTGCATACACATAATATTTAGTTCGCAAAGATGATTCTCTGATAGTTAGAAACAACAATCATAAGTTACTTTACTGTGATTGCGTTTAATAAATACTTTTCAGCCTAATAATATATAATATATTTT
>NW_024036238.1:0-2487 GCF_002237135.1 Teleopsis dalmanni
AACAATATCGACAATTAACTGAGTTCAAAAATTTAAAGAATAGCGCTTTGATTGATAAATTTTAACTTTAAATTTAATTCCCTTAGTGAAAATCAGAAAGGAATTTATATTGACCAAATCTACAAGGAAGGGTGCCTTAAATGCCTTAAATGTCTTAAATGTTATTATAAAAACTGTCACTTCTCCGATCGAATAGGTATGTATAATTTGGTTTTTATTTACTATTTGATTAATTAATAAATCGGATTCTTTTTCTATATTAGAGAGTACCAATATCTTATTCAATCTTCAATCTGGAATACAATTTAGTCAACATTCCAACTTATATTTTTTTAAGGTAAGGAAAATAGTTTTTGAAATAAAGTAAAATAAATTAAAATAAGTAACTCCAACAATATCGACAATTAACTGAGTTCAAAAATTTAAAGAATAGCGCTTTGATTGATAAATTTTAACTTTAAATTTGATTCCATTAGTGAAAATCAGAAAGGAATTTATATTGACCAAATCTACAAGGGAGGGTGCCTTAAATGCCTTAAATGTCTTAAATGTTATTATAAACACTTTCACTTCTCCGATCGAATAGGTATGAATAATTTGGTTTTTATTTACTATTTTATTAATTAATAAATCGGATTCTTTTTCTATATTAGAGAGTACCAATATCCTATTCAATCTGGAGTACAATTTAGTCAACATTCCAACTTATATTTTTTTTAAGGTAAGGAAAATAGTTTTTGAAATAAAGTAAAATAAATTAAAATAAGTAACTCCAACAATATCGACAATTAACTGAGTTCAAAAATTTAAAGAATAGCGCTTTGATTGATAAATTTTAACTTTAAATTTGATTCCATTAGTGAAAATCAGAAAGGAATTTATATTGACCAAATCTACAAGGAAGGGTGCCTTAAATGCCTTAAATGTCTTAAATGTTATTATAAACACTTTCACTTCTCCGATCGAATAGGTATGTATAATTTGGTTTTTATTTACTATTTTATTAATTAATAAATCGGATTCTTTTTCTATATTAGAAAGTACCAATATCTTATTCAATCTGGAATACAATTTAGTCAACATTCCAACTTATATTTTTTTTAAGGTAAGGAAAATAGTTTTTGAAATAAAGTAAAATAAATTAAAATAAGTAACTCCAACAATATCGACAATTAACTGAGTTCAAAAATTTAAAGAATAGCGCTTTGATTGATAAATTTTAACTTTAAATTTGATTCCATTAGTGAAAATCAGAAAGGAATTTATATTCACCAAATCTACAAGGAAGGGTGCCTTAAATGCCTTAAATGTCTTAAATGTTATTATAAACACTTTCACTTCTCCGATCGAATAGGTATGTATAATTTGGTTTTTATTTACTATTTTATTAATTAATAAATCGGATTCTTTTTCTATATTAGAGAGTACCAATATCTTATTCAATCTTCAATCTGGAATACAATTTAGTCAACATTCCAACTTATATTTTTTTAAGGTAAGGAAAATAATTTTTGAGATAATATAAAATAAATTAAAATAAGTAACTTCAACAATATCGACAATTAACTGAGTTCAAAAATTTAAAGAATAGCGCTTTGATTGATAAATTTTAACTTTAAATTTAATTCCCTTAGTGAAAATCAGAAAGGAATTTATATTGACCAAATCTACAAGGAAGGGTGCCTTAAATGCCTTAAATGTCTTAAATGTTATTATAAAAACTGTCACTTCTCCGATCGAATAGGTATGTATAATTTGGTTTTTATTTACTATTTGATTAATTAATAAATCGGATTCTTTTTCTATATTAGAGAGTACCAATATCTTATTCAATCTTCAATCTGGAATACAATTTAGTCAACATTCCAACTTATATTTTTTTAAGGTAAGGAAAATAGTTTTTGAAATAAAGTAAAATAAATTAAAATAAGTAACTCCAACAATATCGACAATTAACTGAGTTCAAAAATTTAAAGAATAGCGCTTTGATTGATAAATTTTAACTTTAAATTTGATTCCATTAGTGAAAATCAGAAAGGAATTTATATTGACCAAATCTACAAGGGAGGGTGCCTTAAATGCCTTAAATGTCTTAAATGTTATTATAAACACTTTCACTTCTCCGATCGAATAGGTATGAATAATTTGGTTTTTATTTACTATTTTATTAATTAATAAATTGGATTCTTTTTCTATATTAGAGAGTACCAATATCTTATTCAATTCAATCTGGAATATAATTTAGTCAACATTCCAACTTATATTTTTTTTAAGGTAAGGAAAATAATTTTTGAAATAGTGAAAATAGTGATTAGTGAAAATCAGAATAGAATTTATATTGACCAAATCTACAAGGAAGGATGCCTTAAATGCCTTAAATGTTATTATAAAAACTTTCACTTCTCCGATCGAATAGGTATGTATAATTTGGTTTTTATTTACTATTTTATTATTTAATAAATCGGATTCTTTTTCTATATTAGAGAG
>NW_024036239.1:0-2486 GCF_002237135.1 Teleopsis dalmanni
AATCCACTTTGCAATGTACATTTCTTCTGTGTTTACAATAAACGTGACAAGCATTTTGCAGAACTACAACTTTAAAAATATTAAAAATGTTATTAACAAAATAATTTATTTTGACTTTATATGGTTTAATGAAATAGAGTTATAATAAATATTTCTCATTATTAAATGCTTTATATTCCAAAACAGGCTTTGGCTTTTAACAGTGGCTATTAATTTTTTAATTTTTTAATTTTTTAATTTTTTAATTTTTTCCTACTTATATAAATACAGTTAATATAGTCCTTCTATCTTCTAATTGTTTGAAACAATGAAATACAATGAAATACAATGAAATACAATGAAATACAATGATATCGACATTTGATATAAATTATTCATAAATTTATAATTTTAATTTGTAGTTAGTTTGATTAGATTTTAAAATTATGTCCTAGTTGTTAGCTGCATTCAGCTCGAATAACAAGAAGCAAATATTAGTTACTAAATTTTGCGAACTCGTATTTGACTTTCATTTCTACGGAAAAATCAAATTCAATTACATTAATATTTCATATTAATTAAATGCAAAATAAACAATTCTGTAGTTGGAAGGCTTATTTAGGATTTAAACTATTGTTATAAACTAATCTAAGGATAGTAGGAATACTTTGTCTAGTTTCCAAATGATAGAATCAGATGGTCCAATCCACTTTGCAATGTACTTTTCTTCTGTGTTTACAATAAACGTGACAAGCATTTTGCAGAACTACAACTTCAAAAATATTAAAAATGTTATTAACAAAATAATTTATTTTGACTTTATATGGTTTAGTGAATTAGAGTTATAATAAATATTTCTCATTATTAAATGCTTTATATTCCAAAACAGGCTTTGGCTTTTAACAGTGTCTATTAATTTTTTAAATTTTTAATTTTTTAATTTTTTCCTACTTATATAAATACAGTTAATATAGTCCTTCTATCTTCTAATTGTTTGAAACAATGAAATACAATGAAATACAATGAAATACAATGATATCGACATTTGATATAAATTATGCATAAATTTATAATTTTAATTTGTAGTTAGTTTGATTAGATTTTAAAATTATGTCCTAGTTGTTAGCTGCATTCAGCTCAAATAACAAGAAACAAATAATAGTTACTAGATCATGCGAACTCGTATTTGACTTTCATTTCTACGGAAAAATCAAATTCAATGACATTCATATTTCATATTAATCAAATGCAAAATAAACAATTCTGTAGTTGGAAGGCTTATTTAGGCTTTAAACTATTGTTATAAACTAATCTAAGGATAGTAGGAATACTTTGTCTAGTTTCCAAATGATAGAATCAGATGGTCCAATCCACTTTGCAATGTACATTTCTTCTGTGTTTACAATAAACGTGACAAGCATTTTGCAGAACTACAACTTCAAAAATATTAAAAATGTTAAAAATGTCAAAAATATTATTAATAAAATAATTTATTTTGACTTTATATGGTTTAGTGAATTAGAGTTATAATAAATATTTCTCATTATTAAATGCTTTATATTCCAAAACAGGCTTTGGCTTTTAACAGTGTCTATTAATTTTTTAATTTTTTAATTTTTTAATTTTTTAATTTTTTCCTACTTATATAAATACAGTAAATATAGCCCTTCTATCTTCTAATTGTTTGAAACAATGAAATACAATGAAATACAATGATATCGACATTTGATATAAATTATGCATAAATTTATAATTTCAATTTGTAGTTAGTTTGATTAGATTTTAAAATTATGTCCTAGTTGTTAGCTGCATTCAGCTCGAATAACAAGAAGCAAATAATAGTTACTAGATTATGCGAACTCGTGTTTGACTTTCATTTCTACGGAAAAATCAAATTCAATGACATTCATATTTCATATTAATTAAATGCAAAATAAACAATTATGTAGTTGGAAGGCTTATTTAGGCTTTAAACTATTGTTATAAACTAATCTAAGGATAGTAGGAATACTTTGTCTAGTTTCCAAATGATAGAATCAGATGGTCCAATCCACTTTGCAATGTACATTTCTTCTGTGTTTACAATAAACGTGACAAGCATTTTGCAGAACTACAACTTCAAAAATATTAAAAATGTCATTAACAAAATAATTTATTTAGACTTTATATGGTTTAATGAAATAGAGTTATAATAAATATTTCTCATTATTAAATGCTTTATATTCCAAAACAGGCTTTGGCTTTTAACAGTGTCTATTAATTTTTTAATTTTTTAAATTTTTAATTTTTTAATTTTTTCCTACTTATATAAATACAGTAAATATAGTCCTTCTATCTTCTAATTGTTTGAAACAATGAAATACAATGAAATACAATGAAATACAATGATATCGACATTTGATATAAATTATGCATAAATTTATAATTTCAATTTGTAGTTAGTTTGATTAGATTTTAAAATTATGTCCTAGTTGTTAGCTGCATTCAGCTCGAATAACAAGAAACAA
>NW_024036240.1:0-2481 GCF_002237135.1 Teleopsis dalmanni
TGTATATATATTTTATGTATATAATTCAATAGCTGTACAGTAATAACTTCATGAACTCGTTTAACTTGAATACTCTATACTCTTGTATATTGGACGTACTCCTAAACCTATAAAGCATTTATAACTAAAAAATAGTGAAATAATATAACCTAATACAACAAATAGTAAGGGATAGAAGGGATAGAATTCGATAATTCCAGCTTCAGAGAAAAGAGAAAGGATGTAAAGAGAAAAGATAATTATGAGTAGACATACTAAGCAGTAAGGCATCTAAAATAAGTGTGGATATATATGTTTGAAGTTGTGGATAATAAAGTAGAAGCTCAAATGTTTGATATAATATATGCTTGATATTTCTAAGATCTGTTAAATGAAATCCATTTCGCATTCGGAAGCTGTCGACGTTTATAAGAAAGACGTCAAAATAATAACGATATTTTAGTAGTTTTTAAGAAATACCTATTAATATTTTTAAAACAATGAATAAAAACATAAGTTTTATACTTTAATAATATATATTATTATAAAGTTATCAAGAAATCTCAGCAGAATCGTCAGATTGTGATATATGCCTCGCCATTTTATATTTTATATTTAGTGGAATTACTATATTATATTATATTGCTAAGTCAGATAAAAACTATTCATTTCAATAATTTTATTATAGTGAAATCAAACCACCTCAATTTCTATATAGTCACTAAAACCATCTGTAGTGCACTTCTTTACCTGATTACTAAAAGTTTTGTAAAAATTTCACAATATTGCATCAGATTCACTACTAAAACAAAAAAGCACAATATGAAGACCCAAAGACAAAGACTTTTTCTTCTATTTTTGTATCTCAGACTTTTTTCTTCAATTTTATAGGACTTACCTATATTTATACTTATACATAATATTAATGCTATATACTTAGCGATGTATGTGTGTATCTCAGCTGGCATCAGCTGTTCATGTTTCTGTTTTTATTTTCATGTTTTTAATTTTTATTTTTTCTCGTTTTAATTTTTGTAATTTATTTTACTATACATATTAGTTGGATCATATGGTGATTTATCTTTGCATGTATATCCCTTCAGTCGTGGCCGGACATGCCACAAATTCTCTCATTTCACTAACTGAATTTTTGTAGAACACTCATGCTAACTCAATCGTTGTTGCTTTTGTAAGTACATTGTTATTTCTACCTGTTCGTATTTTTGAGATACAATACTCGTTTTAATATTTTTATTTTCTTTTTATTTTTATAAATTACTTCGGTATTTCGCTAATTCTATAGCATCAAACCCTTGTCTTTTAGTGACAGATAAACAAAAAAAATTTCATGAAACTTTTTTGTGGTTTCGGTAGCCTCTAATAATCTATTTCACAATCTTGTGTTTTTCAAGAAAGTAAAGAAAAGATCTTCACATAAAAGAGTAGAATTAGCATATTAATTTTGTAATAAAATTGAAAACTGAAATCAAATTCTAAACATGATCAGATCTCTGCTAAAGATATAAGCTAATTGTAAGGCAGAGTAAGTTAAAATCCTCATATTACAATTATCAGTAATAGGTTAGGATTTTAATAACTAATATATAATATATGATTAGATACAAACTAAAACGTTATCATTAATGTACTCTAAATCCCTTTGTTTAAAGAATATCTTGGAGTTGATAAAGCTAACATTATTTTTAGTACTAACATTCTAATTAAAATACGAAATAAATAATTATACACATCAAATTATTAAGAGCATAGCAATTTAAATGGATCTTCTGTACCCAACAATATATTTATACTAACTTCATTGAGTCGTCTAATCTGCAGTATTGTCATTTTTCATAAATAAGTATAGTTTAACATTATAAATGTATACATAATACGCATAAGACAAGTCTCTAATCAAAACTACCTGCTTAATGAAATCCAAAAATTTTTTTATCTAAGCATTCTTTTATACCAAGACAGCACTATAAACAGCACTATGAGACGAGTTTTTTCAATTTTCTGATGAGAGTAGGCATATTAAATTCTTCACCTGGTCCATTTAGATACGAGAGATATACCATTAAATTATTAAAAAGCGCAATCGTGATATGTGACCTATGAAATTGATTGTAGTGTATTGAAGTATTAAACGTGGACTCTTAAGACGTGTATCTTTAACTAACGTAGAATATTAAGGTCGCAAACCTGAAGAAACGCCAGGCCACTGTCTATATCTCACAGAATCTACAGATTACAGTGTCCTTGAGTCCCAATATTAAAAGCTGATACTTAACAGGAGCATGTTAAATTCAGAAATTATGGATTTGTCTGTATACAGTCGTAATTACAGTTAGAATAACATTTTCATGCAGATTAAAATAGTTTAAAAAGTAAATAACCTGCTAATTAGATTCAGTTCTATAAACACAGTTAGTATACCCTCCTTAGCTATTTCATTATCGTCGCATCCTATAGCTTCACCTCATATATAACTGTATTTAA
>NW_024036241.1:0-2480 GCF_002237135.1 Teleopsis dalmanni
TATACTTCTTCTTCAACTGCCTAGCTGTAGTCAGAAGCAGAGCCTACGTAGCAAATTTTTTTTGTTTAGTTTTCCAAATGAAATAAAGACTAGGAATAATTTGAGCCTTATTAAGACCTGAAAAAGGTACCATAGTTTCCAATTAAAGCAGTGTTTCTCAGCTATTTTGGTACCACGTCCTTTTTATGGTTTTTAAAAATTCTAATATCTACACTACGTAACATACAGTACTTCGGTAAGGTTAGAATAACTATCGAGTACTTTTCCCTTCTTTAACGACGATTTGTATCTTTCAACTTTCTCATAAACTATGGTTTTTTTTTGTTTTATCTTTCCTTCTATATACTATGTAGCTTGTATATGTCTTGTAGTGGAAGTTTTAATAATTGTATCAGTACGCGCTGTAACATAACCTCACCTAAAGTTTTCTTTACTTTGTCTGTGGTGTATTGGACAATGGTAGTAATTTCGGTATTGCTTTTTAAAAAATGGGTTTCGCAACTCATTTTTTGATGTTCTTTTAAATTATTGCAAAATTGTGATTATAATTATTTCTTGATGTTTTTCTTACATACTTATATTGTAAATGTTTTTTGAAAATTTATTACAAAACGGGTCTTTAACTTACGGATTTGTATACTTCTATAAGTGAAGCAGTTATATATTTTCTGGTACTATGTATGAAGTTGGAAGTTCTAATTAAAGTCACATAGAAACAAATATTAAGGCAACTAATTAAATTATATAATATGAATGTGAATGTAAAAACTTAAGTTCGTACGGTATGTACCGACTAACTGAGCCCTAAGACCGAATTTCTTCATTTGAATGGATAAGAAAAATCTTGTGAAATGGTTGAATTTATTTTCAGTATTAACCAACCCAAGGGGTATCTGAAAAGTCTAAATGAAAATTTAGTTCAAAAACATATTAAAATATTGAAAAAAGTCATATCGTATGATATAAATTATGTCGTAAGATATAATTTACATCACATAATATAAATTTTATCATATTACACACTTTTATATGTGAAGCTGTTAAATATTCTTTATTACTGAAGAAAAAGAGGGGATATTTAGCCACATAGGCTACAGTATTTCGCAAATGTTATATCGTATGATGGATATCTTATAAACACCTTATCCATTATTGTAGCAGGAAATTCAATATTATAAATGAGCAGCCATTGTTCATTGACTTTCCAAAACTAATATTTTTTTGTTGATTTTATTTTTACTTATTTTATTTTTATTTAATTTATTTTTTATTTATATGAAAAGAGTTTAATATAAGCTTAAAAATGCTTCTAATTAATCTTTGTAACTATATTTACAATTTCCCTTAAATTTTAAACCGATTAATGAAATTTGCAATAATTTTGCACAAACTTCTGTTAACCACATAACAGCATGTGGTGAATGCTTTGCACTGCAGAATGCAGCCGTAATGCCTTTCTACTTTTGTGAATAATTCATATTATTGATTGTTGATTAAATTATGATTTTTATCTCATTGATACGCATAAAGTGGAAACTATCAAAAATAACTTTACGTTGTATTGTAAATTAATTATATGAAATAAAATAATTTATTTTAGTTGTGTCAGTGTTTGTATGCAATTCTGAAAAATATGGTTAAATGTAAAGCCAGGCGCGGAAACATATTGCACACATACAAATATATGTGAGACGGTATGTTAATGCGAACATACATATGTAAAACTTTACATAATGCTGTGTACATATATGCGTGGATATAAAAACACACAACCAAATGCATCAGAATTGGTAATATAGTACATACAAAAGCTATCATCAATATGAACATATAAACAATTAGATCAATGCAATTGTAAGTAAACACATTAACACATACATATACATACACATACAAATAAATAAATACACTGGTGCATTTGATTTTACATATTTACAGGTGTATTGATATAACAAGGTAATAACAGCACATTTAAATATGCAAATAAACTCAAATCTGTACTATAAACACAATCGCACAAATGCTCGTCTTTATGTGTGTATGTAGTTAGCGTTGTGTGTGAATTGCATATGATTTAATATGTATGATTGTATATGCTATGTTAAAGCTTTTTAGGGTTTATATGTTTGGTTGTTTGTTTGTATATGAATTCGCTACAATAATGCATTATAACAATATTGTTAGTGTTATTGCTATTGTTGTTGGCTTCTGTTTGCTTAGTGACACTGTATAAATTTGGAATGCCTACGTGCATTAAAACACACACACTGATACAGTCTTTCCCAGCGGGACTTTCAGCGCTGAGGGAATCGATTCCCTCAGCGCTGAATGGTAATGCCTAGCGCTGATTATTCAAATGAAACTCCTAATTACTTTAACACGTGCATGTCATTGCGGGCAAGCGCTGAATCGTTCGATTACCTTTTCAAATTTGTAATGCAACATTTCAGCGCTGACATGCTCGCTTACCTTTTCGAATT
>NW_024036242.1:0-2480 GCF_002237135.1 Teleopsis dalmanni
AAGGTCAGCAAATGAAACAATATAGCAGGATCTATTTCGTTTAAAAAATTCAAGAATCTATTACAACGTAATAGATTTTTAAAAAACAATAAAAATCAGCAAACAAAAGACCAAACTAAATAAACATCAAACCAAAGTGCAACTTGACCTGAAATAGCAGTTTCTTTAAAAAAAAAACTAAATATAGTAATAAATATACCAGTTCCTTTAGAAAATTCGAAAGATTAGTAAAAAGTACTCAGTGAAAAAAGAAAATATATAAATATTGAACAACATAGTGAACATCAAGAAATTTATAAAAATCCAAAACCACTGATGATGGGTATTTGGCAATACTCGAAACAGCTGTATGGTCAGCCAAAAATTCAATTAATTAAAATAATATAAAAAATAAATATTTTTTGCTGTTGTAGTTCACTACTGTTCGAAAAAAACTCTTTATAAAAATCAGAATACAAAAAACAGAATTAATGAAACACCAGAACAACGCACATTTCGGTTCGAAAATATGAAAGCTTAGGAGATAAAGCAACATAAGTTCGTTTAGAAAATATATGAACATAGTATGAACTTAGCACTGAGTGAAAATAAAACAATTGAATGAACAATGAACAAAGCAATAGATATTTACAAATTAATAAACACCAGAAAAGAGAGCTTATGAAACACCAGAACAAAGTGTGTTTTCTTTAGAATGCACAAGAAATTAGTTAAGTAGAACAATGCAGTAGAGAACACTTTGTTTAAAAACTTAGAGAACTGTATAAGCCATACTCAGTGAAAATAAAACAAATAATATAATAAAGAATAAACAACGTAATCGACATTTAAAATTTGAAAAGAATCAGAAAACCACAAACAGAGCTAATGAAACACCAGAACAACGTCATTAGCTCTGCAATTCATTTAGAATATAAAAGAAATCAGACTATTAGAACAATATAGTAGAATGTAGTTCGTTCAGAAAATTCGAGAACTCTAAAAGCAATATGCAGTAAAGATAAAACAAATAATATTATACACTAAGCAAATCACTGATAGAGCTAAAGAAACAACTTAATAGTCTAAAATTCATTTAGCAAGCATGAAACAATATAACATACCTGGGTACTATATTCGTTTATTTCAATTCATCAGTTTTACACTTTATCTCAACTTGAGGTGGTTTACTGTAAACATGATTCACTTTCTTTTCCGTAAAAGTGTTTTATAAAAACATATCTATATCCAGATGTAAAAATTAATTATATTACATCGTTACTTTCATGTATGGATAAAGACACTGCTCAGATAACCACAACAGACAATTGGAGTGACGTCCTGAATCAATCACGTGATTCAAAACTTGACAAAAGAATTGTCAGAATTTATATCTTAAATATAAGGAATTAATATTCACCAAATCATATAATATTAATAAACAAAAATAATAACATTTGACCCTTGTTTACTTGTGTCAATTTTATATGTTGAACAATCAATATATTCCTCATTGGTAATTTACCAAAATAGAGTTCTCCTGTTGCAATTCTCTTCATTTAGTAATTCTCATAGAAATGTTCACCAATATACGTATATGTATTCTCAGAAAACTACACCTATAATATATGGCACCAGTTTTTCTGTTCTATAAAACTGTGCTTAGAAACGTCGAATACGAATTTATAGACCAATATCGAAGTCCTAAAACATTCGATTGAAAAACAATTACAGACTCCCTAACTAGGCATAATCCTATTAAATATCAGTTTTAATTTTACATATTTGTATATATGGTATACTATGTAGATAAATTGTAGGATTTTATTTTTTTCTTTTCTAAATTTTTTTACAATATTTAAAAGTTTATTCTCGAACTATCAGTACAGCCACAATATCTACATACATACATATATTTAAATAATTTCTGTACTTAATTATATTTAATTTATATCATGTAAAATTGTTTTTATATTAAACTCATAAATTACAATTTAATTTAATAACCCTTAATGAATATATTGGTTCACAAAATCCCACGTGCCCGTAACTTCGAGGTTCAAAAGCAGTCCATATCGTTCATATATATCGCACTTAATTAAAAATATATTTATTATGACCAACTTACTAATAAATTTAAATAAAAATTAAATCAAAATAAAAAGTCGTTTAACTGCTTTAAGTGCGTGCTTTTATTTAATTTTTAATTATTTTATCTTTTATGTTATATATTTTAAACAATCACTTTTTAAATATTATTGGCAATTTGTTACAGTGTTGCCAGCAATAACAATAAAAATAAAATCAAAAACAGGAAATACTGTGGTTGTTAAAATGATTTTCAAAATTTAAATTATATCTAATAAAAATTAAAAATATTTAATATTTAAATAATAGAGAGGTTTGGAGACTTCTCTTTCGAGTTTTGTTAATTTATTGGTCTTGTAGTTCACTATTTCACTCTCTACTATATATAATAGTTTCTATTAAGTAAAATAGTA
>NW_024036243.1:0-2479 GCF_002237135.1 Teleopsis dalmanni
ATCATTGGCGAAGAACTATGCTTATACGCTGAAATTTTATTTAATCGTGATGGTATAAACGTTCGTAAAATCCTCGACGAAGACGATCCCATAGACGAAGAAGCTAAAATAATGAAAATTGACTTAGTAAATGACAACAAAACGATTGATATCGACAAAACCGCTAGTGAGAATGTGAGACGACAGGTACGTGAAATGATCATAAATTATCAGCCGAATCAATGTAAAACAACACAAGTGGCGATGTACATAGTGCTCAAAGACGAAACACCCATTTATTCTAGGCCGCGTAGATTACCGTTCACGGAGAGGTGCATTGTGGGTAAGCAAGAAGGCGAACTACACTCATTGATTAAAGAAAGTATACCATTACACACGTACCATGTTGATTTTTTGGGACCATTAGAATCAACGAACAAACAATATAAGCATATCTTTGTCGTTATTGACTCTTTTACTAAATTCTGTTGGATATATCCAACTCGAACCACATCAGCTAACGAGGCTATATCCCGATTGCGTACGCAAAACATAGTTTTTGGTAATCCTAATCAAATAATATCAGACCGAGGTGCTGCTTTCTCTTCAGATGATTTTCGTAAGTATTGCGAGGGTGAAAGTATTAAACACATCAAAATTACTACGGGCTTAGCCAGGGCCAACGGACAAGTCGAAAGATTGAATAGCATAATTGCACCAGTTTTGGCAAAATTAAGCATGGCAGATCCAACTAAATGGTATAAAAATGTTGACAAAGTGCAGCAGATAATAAACTCCACGTATTGCAGAAGTACTGGAACGACGCCTTTTGAATTACTAATTGGTGCTAAAATGCAAACAAAGGAAGATATTCAGATCAAAAAAAATATCGAAGAGGAAATTACAACGATTTTTAATGAAGACCGAGAAGAAATGAGGCAACGCGCAAAGCAACAAATACTGAAAATCCAGTTAGAAAATAAGAATGCATATAACCAAAGACGCAGGCCAGCCGTAAAGTACAAAGTAGGCGACGTAGTCGCAATCAAAAGGACGCAGTTCTCGGGAGGACTGAAGCTAAAACCAAAATACTTAGGACCTTACGAGGTCGAGAGAGTTAAATCAAACGATACGTATGATGTTATAAAAATCGGAAAAAGCGAAGGGTCAAAGCGGACTAGCAGTTGCGCAGAGTATATGAAGCCTTGGGCAGTTGCTGACAATGACACTTCATTCGGGTCGAACGAATCGCAGGATGGCCGATTGTGGGACGCAGATCTGGCAACGCCAGCACACGAGCATAAGGAAGTAAAAAAGAAGAAACAAACGTAGTGTGGCAGTGCAGAAAGAAGACGTGTGAAGTAATGACGTGTGTGCGGAAGAACAAACAGTTTTTTTTCATTTATATATATTTTTTTGTAATTTAATTAATTAGTTTTGATTCTAATAAAAAGGAATCCTACAAATTGGGGGCTCAACAGGGATTTGAATTTCCGGCAATTGTGAAATTCAGTCTACACAATGACTTGCTTAAATGACTTCGTAAGCAGCAGCCCGCGCAGTAGCAGCAAAAACATAATAATAGCGTTGCATAAATTTATATACCAAGAAGAAGGTGATAGAAATAATCGAAAGAGATTGAGAGAATTTTCTGGATTCGATTACGACGAAAATGACAAGGCGTATGCAAGCAAATGCGAATATATTAAAAATAATTTGACTGAACGTGATTTGGTTTCAATTTGTATTGTACTAAATATAAGTTATTGTGTTAAAGATGTACAACTGCACATATTTCGAAATCTACGTAAAAATTTTTTGTTGTCCGAAAACGCAAACGACGATGAATGTAATGACGAAGAAGGAGATGAAGAAGTCGATGATGATGATGACGAAGGAGGAGATGAAGAAGTCGATGATGACGTTGACAGTAAACGCACTTTCAGAGGCAATGAACGCGAGTTTAAAAAATCTCGTGACGATAATGGCAATAAAATGTTTGAAGTGGATGATAATAATAAAGCAGCAGCGTACACACGTACAAAATTTTTACAAAGAGAAGCACCAAAATTTGCAATGAACTTTCGCGATATAGAGGACTCAATTAGACCATTTGATGGCACAAATATCATTTCGGTAGAAAGGTGGATTGAAGAATTCGAGGAACAAGCTGCACTGATGTGTTGGGATGGGTTTCAAAAACTAGTGTTTGCAAAAAAATCTCTTAGAGGCATTGCTAAACTTTTTATTTTGAGTGAAAGAGGTTTAAATTCGTGGTGTGCTTTAAAACACGCCCTGTTAAATGAGTTTCGAACAACAACAAATAGCGCACAATTGCATAAGCAACTTAGTGCTCGCAAAATAAAAAAAGATGAAAATGTGTTTGAATATTTTTATCAAATGAAAGATATCGCATCTCGCGGCAATATCGAAGACGAAGCGCTGATTCAGTATATAATAGATGGAATTAGAGACGGTTATGTAAATAAAATGATACTAT
>NW_024036244.1:0-2479 GCF_002237135.1 Teleopsis dalmanni
TAACTAAGAAGATGGAAACTTAGAGTTGTGACATAGGATAAAACGACTTTGGATTTAATATATGGAAAGTGTAAATCGCTGATTGCTATATGTTAGTCGGATAAAAGTATATGCCAGCTTCTTCTGTATTTCTATAATATAGTAAATTTTTTTTACGTAATAATGACTGTGCATATGGCAGGTAACTTTAGTTTCTCACACGATACCCAAAATAATAATTACTTTTAATAGTGTCTAAGAACTTTTTTGACTTAGACAGTGTGCGAGTTCGAGTAAATTGAGGTAAAGTAAATTGAAATTTCTTAGGAATTCTTTGCACTGCACTTATGTAAATTTTTATTTATTTATTTATTGCACTTATTATTTTTGGTTAAAAGTTTTCGAATTTATTTATTTATTTATTAAACATCTTATAAAATTTTCACAACGGTAACACTTAATTCACCTAATTTTTATTTAATTTACCTTACTCGAAATACTGGTAAATATCAACATTCACTACCATATCGACATAATTTACTATCAATTTACTCGATTTCGCACACGGCCATAGCAGATATTTTTTACGTAATAATAATTTAGCTGCGGGACCTAAGGTTCTCACTTGACACCTAAAATAATGAGAATGTCTAAGAAGTCTTTTGACTAAAATACTACTTGTGGAAATTTAAATCATTTAAATATATTTATTTTATTCAGAAAATAAAACATTTTTAAATAACTTATCAGGCATTACGAACTGATTGTTGTGAGACCCACTCAAAGGATTGTTTTTGAAAACTAATTTAAATTTCAAATAAAAACATAAAATTGAACAAAATCTATTATGTCTAGTGTGAATGGGTTCAAAATTATGATATGTAAAGTTTGAATATCAAACATCCCACTTCCTCTTGCATACGTCACCGCAAATAATTAATTGCAGTCCTTCTGTTGAGTTAAATTTTTTCTTTAAACTTTTTCAATGCCACACACATCATTTCTTATTACTAAGTTTATATTTACCTCCTTTGTGGTTCCCCTTTTTATACGAATTCGAAACTCACCACAACTTTCGGAGTGTGCATGCCAAAGAGGAGCAATGCCAATTGGCGAACTGAACGAAGAAGTGGCAAGCAACGAGTGTTGAAGTTGAGAAGCACAATGGGAAAACACGTAGGAGGAAGAAAAATGCTTTTCAATTAAACAGAAGTAGAAGCAGAAGCTGCACACAAAATATTGTTAAAACGACTGTGGCAATCGCGTGCATGGGAAGAAGAAGACTCAACGTTAGTCGAAGATTCAAACAAAAATCAGAACAAAAATTTTTTGAAGTAGTCACACAAAAGCTGACGACGCTGACGGTTGGCGCGTGTTCGTCTTAAGACGCAAACGTGACGAAAGTTAAGAATTTAATAAAAAATTCAAAACACTACAAAAATCGGCAAAAATCGTATTCATTTTAAATTGTGAAATTAAGAAATTTTTTTTAAAAAAAAAATTATTAAAAATAGAAAATTGCAAAAAAAAATAAAAATAAATTCGCAATTTTTTTTACAAAAAAATAAAATAAATTATAAATAAACAAGTAAGTAATGTAAGTTTAAATAATAAATAAAATTGTGTTCAATTTGAAATAAAAATAAACCAAAAACACAAAAAACAAAAACAAGAAAAACACTAGATAAGACTTAAGACACTTGAACGTTCATGTGCTATGACAACAGCCGCATCTTCGAAGCTTCGAAGCCGACTTTTTGCCAACTGCTCGATAGGCACTTGAGTGTTTAAAAAATAAATTTTGAAAATGTGTTAGCACGAGTATGAAGACGAGTCTTCTTCATACGAGTTACCGAGAACACGGAGTATACAAGGAGTATACAAGTATACAAAATAAATATTAAACAAAATTTCCAGCATTTCGTGTTAAGTGTGAAAATGTATGTTAAGTGCCATTCCGCAGATACAAGTTACAATTTAGAGTATCTGTAAGTACGTACTGTGCGAAAAAAGTCTACCAAACAACAAATACCAAATAAAATCGAGTGCAAATAAGTAAAGCAAACCAAACATAAATGGAAACAAAACCAAGAAAACAATAAACATACAATTTAACAAGAAGCGTGAAATAATAAAATAGCAAAAATACCAAAAAAAAAAAAAAATAAATAAAAAACAAAAAATAAAATAAAAAATAAGATAAAATAAAAAAAATTGAAAACACAGCAAAATTGCTAAGAAGCTGCGTAAAGGAGATGTGATGATGTGATTCGTTGCGATTTGGATATAAAACGTTTTGATTTAGATGGAATTTATATGTCAGCGTGGCAAGGATATAAAAATATACACCATTCGCATTCAACGTTCACACAATTGGTTTGATTGATTGATGGATTGATTGAGCGAGTACTTTGCTAGCTTTATGCTTATTTGCGAGATAAGATAAGATGTAACAAATGTAGTGACATTAAAGAAATCCTGTAGTACAATTGTAAATGGC
>NW_024036245.1:0-2479 GCF_002237135.1 Teleopsis dalmanni
ACTAAGAATTGATATTAAGACCTACTCTGGCTGCTTGCCTGGAAACATTATTAATCAAAGCTTGCATGTCTGTGTATACTAGAAATGTTCAAGCTTCTGATTGTACCTCCAATTAATGCCTGCTGGCGTTTCTTCAACCGCTTTCAAGATGGTATCAAGAGTGTTATAAACAATAACGAGGAAACGGCACAACCTTTCCACACACCACTATTGCATGAAAAACTTTCACTTAAAGTCCCCTCGTGTAAAACTTTGCTCGTGGCCTCTTCATTGCTTTGCTGAAGCCTATTAATAATTTTGTCAGGTATGTCTTAAGCACTGCCCAAGTGTAGCTTCTTTTCAGCGCATCAAATGCCTTCTCAAAGTCAATATATGTGAGATATAACGACGTATTAAATTTGTGAGATTGAGAAATTTAAAAGATTATACTGGCCAATTTACATTAAAAATAACAAGCTATGGTTTACAGAAAATCAGAAAGCAGTAGCGTTCACGATTTTTCAACGTTAGTGGAAGTGAATTCTTTAATTATGTATAAACCTTACTGTGACATTAAGTGAGTGAGGTATCGACTTTTAGCCAAAAGACAGTAAATGACAAAATTTAGAGTTATTTAACATGATTACCTCTCGTAAACGCACGACACCAAGTTATTCTCAACACACGTCCATATAAGTCCAAGATAATGCGTTCATAAATGCCTCATTTCAAATATTTTAACGACAGCAATTAAAATATATATTTGGATATAACTTGCTCCTTGGTGGGAAACAAGGCATATTTAACACCCATATACATGTGGTGATGTAAATATTTGTTGAATTCTTCTGTGCTAAAAGAATTATTAAAGGTAAAGATAAAAGTAATGATACGAAGGCATCTTCAAGAAAAAAATTCTTTTAGGAAAAAAACCACCACTCATACTAAGATATCCCGTAAAGATATCACTCTTGTGATAGGTTTGTTTATGAATCGCAGCCGATTAAGGCGCCATGCTAGGGAATTGAATCTTTGAATCTCACGTTTGAGCATCCCTGTTGCAGTTGTGAAAAGGACGATTATAGTACCTCACATATGCCCTGTTACTGCCCCAGCACATACGGGGCGCTAACGTTTCATTTTAGAGACTGTCCTTTTTTGTGAATCTTGACTAACAAAAGGACCTTCCCCTTAAGAGCATTTTAGGCTTCGCCAAAGGTTCAATGTAGTTTTAATACGATTAAATAACAGGTTAATTAGTCTAAGTGAATTCTAGAATCGCCGATATAACGTAATCTAACCTATATAACGTAATAATATCTTTGTTTAAGCAAAAATAAGCAGTCATTTTGGATCCATGTGACAAAACAAATCCACTTAACTATATACTTTTCAGCCTGTCTATATCAACTCATTGAGTGCATCTTAATATAAATATGTATTTTATATAAATTCAGTCAAATCGTGTAAAGTTAAAGAAGACTGCTGCCATATATGATGTCTGATAACATCATATATTGTATCTAGCCCCTATATAAAATGTTCACCAGAAATAAGTTCACATTTAAAAATACTAATTTATATTGACGCTTTGCTTTATAACTTAAAAGATTATTATCATAAGCACATCTGATAATATCAAAAATGTGTGATTTAATCAGTTAGCATGTGTGAATGATATAGACGTTTCGTTAAAACTAAATAAATTATTTTTTTTCTGTTAAAATTACCTTCATAATATCATTACATGATTTATTTTTACAGTTTTACTTTCAAATTGCTGAAGCTTACTCACCACTAATTAAATAAGTCAAAAATGGAAATTCAGTTAACCACGTTCAAGTCAGTTTAAACCGCAACACTTGCAAAGGAACTTAATTTGGCTTTCTTCATCGTCTTTAATATTAAAGCAAAAAGTCATTAAAGTGAAATTAAAATCGAATTTATTACGTTCATACCAGGATGAGCATAGAAGAGGAGGAGCGGGTGTGTCTTAGGTAAGTTTTCTTGAATTACTTAAAAGGATTTTAAACTAATTAAATGTGGTGTTATTTTTTAATTATTAATTCTTGCTTCTCTAAGGATTAAATAAAGACATAAACTTTACAAACAAATTTCGGTTTAAGAAATAAATTGATGTATTTATTTCATTTCTTGAGTTAATTAGGTATGAATCTGTGTATAATATAATAATTAACAGATTAACCATATTGACATAATAATGCGAATAACCAAAAAAAAGTACTTGTACAGTTGAGTGTTACATGTTATTAATAAATTACTTTATTTCTTATAGCTCCGTTAAAAATTTAAGTGGATTTCGCATAGATGTTTACACTCTCAAGTCAATATTTAGTCCTTAACAGCGAAAAAAAACTATATCTTTTTCGTTTTTATGCCACTTTTTTATGGAATTTATTCTTAAAAAAGAAATTTGTAAAAAAGAAATTAATCTTAATTAGTCATCCCGTTTAAACTCGACCTAAAATGGCTAAGAATA
>NW_024036246.1:0-2478 GCF_002237135.1 Teleopsis dalmanni
TCGTTACATGTTAAAATATGCAAAATATAAGACTTTTGAGCAATTTACTTAAAGTCACAAATTCGATGGTTTTGCGAGCGTACATGTTAAAATGTGCAAAATATAAGAGTTTTGAGAAACTTGTTGAAAATCACAAATTCGGTGGTTTTACGATCGTACATGTTAAAATATGCAAAATATAAGAGTTTTGAGAAACTTATTGAAAATCACAAATTCGATGGTTTTACGATCGCACATGTTAAAATATGCAAAATATAAGAGTTTTGAGAAACTTATTGAAAATCACAAATTCGATGGTTTCACGATCGTACATGTTAAAATATGCAAAATATAAGAGTTTTGAGAATCTTACTGAAAATCACAAATTCGATGGTTTTACGATCGCACATGTTAAAATATGCAAAATATAATAGTTTTGAGAAACTTGTTGAAAATCACAAATTCGGTGGTTTTACGATCGTACATGTTAAAATGTGTAAAATATAAGAGTTTTGAGAAACTTACTGAAAATCGGAAATTCGATGGTTTTACGATCGTACATGTTAAAATATGCAAAATATAATAGTTTTGAGAAACTTATTGAAAATCACAAATTTGATGGTTTTACGATCGCACATGTTAAAATATGCAAAATATAAGAGTTTTGAGAAACCTACTGAAAATCACAAATTCGATGGTTTTACGATCGTACATGTTAAAATATGCAAAATATAAGAGTTATGAGAAACTTGCTTAAAGTCACATATTCCATGGTTTTACGATCGTACATGTTAAAATGTGCAACATACTAGAGTTTTGAGAAACTTGTTGAAAATCACAAATTCGGTGGTTTTACGATCGTACATGTTAAAATATGCAAAATATAGGAGTTTTGAGAAACTTATTGAAAATCACAAATTCGATGGTTTTACGATCGTACATGTTAAAATATGCAAAATATAAGAGTTTTGAGAAACTTACTGAAAAAATCACAAATTCGATGGTTTTACGATCGCACAAAATTTTAGAGTTTTGAGAAACTTATTGAAAATCACAAATTCGATGGTTTTACGATCGTACATGTTAAAATGTGTAAAATATTAGAGTTTTTAGAAATTTGCTTAAAGTCACTAATTCGATGGTTTTACGATCGCACATGTTAAAATATGCAAAATAATAGAGTTTTGAGAAACTTATTGAAAATCACAAATTCGATGGTTTTACGATCGTACATGTTATAATATGCAAAATATTAGAGTTTTGAGAAACTTATTGAAAATCACAAATTCGATGCTTTCACGATCGTACATGTTAAAATGTGTAAAATGTAAAAGTTTTGAGAAACTTACTGAAAATCACAAATTCGATGGTTTTACGATCGTACATGTTAAAATATGCAAAATATAAGAGTTTTGAGCAATTTACTTAAAGTCACAAATTCGATGGTTTTGCGAACGTACATGTTAAAATGTGCAAAATATAAGAGTTTTGAGCAATTTACTTAAAGTCACAAATTCGATGGTTTTGCGAGCGTACATGTTAAAATGTGCAAAATATAAGAGTTTTGAGAAACTTGCTGAAAATCACAAATTCGATGGTTTTACGATCGTACATGTTAAAATATGCAAAATATAAGAGTTTTGAGAAACTTATTGAAAATCACAAATTCGATGGTTTTACGATCGCACATGTTAAAATATGCAAAATATAAGAGTTTTGAGAAACTTATTGAAAATCACAAATTCGATGGTTTCACGATCGTACATGTTAAAATATGCAAAATATAAGAGTTTTGAGAATCTTACTGAAAATCACAAATTCGATGGTTTTACGATCGCACATGTTAAAATATGCAAAATATAATAGTTTTGAGAAACTTGTTGAAAATCACAAATTCGGTGGTTTTACGATCGTACATGTTAAAATGTGTAAAATATAAGAGTTTTGAGAAACTTACTGAAAATCGGAAATTCGATGGTTTTACGATCGTACATGTTAAAATATGCAAAATATAATAGTTTTGAGAAACTTATTGAAAATCACAAATTTGATGGTTTTACGATCGCACATGTTAAAATATGCAAAATATAAGAGTTTTGAGAAACCTACTGAAAATCACAAATTCGATGGTTTTACGATCGTACATGTTAAAATATGCAAAATATAAGAGTTATGAGAAACTTGCTTAAAGTCACATATTCCATGGTTTTACGATCGTACATGTTAAAATGTGCAACATACTAGAGTTTTGAGAAACTTGTTGAAAATCACAAATTCGGTGGTTTTACGATCGTACATGTTAAAATATGCAAAATATAGGAGTTTTGAGAAACTTATTGAAAATCACAAATTCGATGGTTTTACGATCGTACATGTTAAAATATGCAAAATATAAGAGTTTTGAGAAACTTACTGA
Source organism: Teleopsis dalmanni (assembly GCF_002237135.1). NCBI lineage: Eukaryota > Metazoa > Arthropoda > Insecta > Diptera > Diopsidae > Teleopsis > Teleopsis dalmanni. Next base: position 2,396 of record NW_024036246.1, read on the forward strand.
AAATCACAAATTCGATGGTTATACGATCGCACATGTTAAAATATGCAAAATATAAGAGTTTTGAGAAACTTATTGAAAATCAC
>NW_024036247.1:0-2476 GCF_002237135.1 Teleopsis dalmanni
AAAATATTATACTGTGCTTTGAAATTATATAGCTCCGGCTGAAAATGATTAAAGTGCATCGAATCGATGCCACGTTGAAAATATAATACTGTGTTTTCAAATTATAAAGCTCCGGCTGAAAATTAGTAGAGTGCATCGAATCCACGCTACGTTGAAAATATTATACTGTGCTTTGAAATTATATAGCTCCGGCTGAAAATTATTATAATGCATCGAATCCATGCCACGTTGAAAATATTATATTGTGCTTTGAACTTATATAGCTCCGGCTGAAAATTATTATAGTGCATCGATTTCACGCCATTTTGAAAATATAATACTGTGCTTTGAAATTATATAGCTCCGGCTGAAAATTATTATAATGCACCGAATCCATGCCACGTTGAAAATATTATACTGTGCTTTGAAATTATATAGCTCCGGCTGAAAATGATTAAAGTGCATCGAATCGATGCCACGTTGAAAATATAATACTGTGTTTTCAAATTATATAGCTCCGGCTGAAAATTAGTAGAGTGCATCGAATCCACGCTACGTTGAAAATATTATACTGTGCTTTGAAATTATATAGCTCCGACTGAAAATTATTATAATGCATCGAATTCATGCCACGTTGAAAATATAATACTGTGCTTTGAAATTATATAGCTCCGGTTAAAAATTATTATAGTGCATCATATCCATGCCACGTTGAAAATATAATACTGTGTTTTGAAATTATATAGCACCGGTTAAAAATTATTAAAGTGCATCATATCCATGCCACGTTGAAAATATAATACTGTGTTTTGAAATTATATAGCGCCGGCTGAAAAAATTATTCATAGTGCAATCGCGAATCGATGACACGTTTGAAACATATAAACTGTGGGCTTGGAAATTATATAGCTCCGGCTGAAAATTGGTTAAATTGCAATCCATCGATGCCCAACGCCTTGAAAACATAAAACTAGGTGGCTTTGAAGTTGATATAGCTCCGGTTAAAAATTATTATAGGTGCATCAGAATAGATGCCACGTTTGAAAAATACTATAACTGGTGCTTGAACTTATATAGCTCCGGCTGAAAATTATTAAAATGCATCGAATCCATGCCACGTTGGAAATATAATACTGTATTTTGAAATTATATAGCTCCGGCTGAAAATGATTATAGTGCATCGATTTCACGTCACTTTGAAAATATAATACATTGCTTTGAAATTATATAGCTCCGGCAGAAAATTGTTAAAGTGCATCGAATCGATGCCACGTTGAAAACATAATACTGTGCTTTGAAATTATATAGCTCCGGTTAAAAATTATTATAGGGCATCAAATCCATGCCACGTTGAAAATATTACACTGTGTTTTGAAATTATATAGCTCCGACTGAAAATGATTATAGTGCATCGATTTCGCGCCTCTTTGGAAATATAGTACTGTGCTTTGAAACTATATAGCTCCGGCTGAAAATTATTATAGTGCATCGAATCGATGCCACGTTGAAAATATAGTACTGTGCTTTGAAACTATATAGCTCCGGCTGAAAATTAGTAGAGTGTATCGAATCCACGCTACGTTGAAAATATTATACTCTGTTTTGAAATTATATAGCTCCGACTGAAAATTATTATAATGCATCGAATCCATACCACGTTGAAAATATAATACTGTGTTTTGAATTTATTTAGCTCCGGCTGAAAATTATTATTATGCATCGAATCAATGCCACGTTGAAAATATAATACAGTGCTTTGAAATTATATAGCTCCGGCTGAAAATTATTAGAGTGCATCGAATCCACGCTACCTTGAAAATGTTATACTGTGCTTTGAAATTATATAGCTCCGGCTGAAAATTTTTATAATGCATCGAATCCACGCTACGTTGAAAATACTTTACTGAGCTTTGAAATTATATAGCTCCGGCTGAAAATTGTTAAAGTTCATCGAATCGATGCCACGTTGAAAACATAATACTGTGCTTTGAAATTATATAGCTCCGGTTAAAAATTATTATAGTGCATCGAATCCATGCCACGTCGAAAATATTATACTGTGCTTTGAAACTATATAGCCCCGGCTGAAGTTTATTATAGTGCATCGAATCGATGCCACGTTGAAAATATAATACTGTGTTTGTGAATTATATAGCTCCGGCTGAAAATTATTAAAGTGCATCAAATCGATGAAACGTTGAAAATATAATACTGTGCTTTGAAATTATATAGCTCTGGTTAAAAATTATTATAGTGCATCGAATCCATGCCACGTTGAAAATATTATACTGTGCTTTGCAATTATATAGCTCCGGTTAAAAATTAGTAGAGTGCATCGAATCCACGCTACGTTGAAAATATTATACTTTGACCTGAAATTATATAGCTCCGGCTGAAAATTATTATAATACGTTGAAAATATGAAACTGTGCTTTGAAATTATATAGCTCCGGCTGAAAATTAGTACAGTGCATCGATTTCACGCCACTTTGAATAT
>NW_024036248.1:0-2475 GCF_002237135.1 Teleopsis dalmanni
GAGAAAAATCTTAATATTTTACAAAACTTATGAAGCATAATTTTCAGCGCTCAACGCGGTATAAACACTGCAAAAAGTGAAACTGCTTTGCAGAAAAAATAAATAAATAAACATTTCCATTGCAATGATATTCCTAAGCTGATTTATGTTCAAATCTAAATGGAAATTAATGAGCGAAAGTTAAGTAAGCGTAAGAAGAGTAAAAAGCATCCAAAGAAATATGAATACTTTGGTTAGGCAGAGTTGTTGTCTATGGTATATTAAGGCGTGCAATACATAAAACCAAAGAGCGTTAAAGCGTTGGGAATTTCATTAAGTAAATTTGGATAAAAATGTAATAAATACAATTCTGTTAAATCACTTAAATTTACCACAGAACTTTTATTTTAATTAATTTTATTCCATAGCAAAGTACGGTGAAAAATAATGACACAAACCGATTTAATTTTTCATATGAGTGGTTTCGCAAATCGAATAATCTAGAAAGTCTTTGATGGAATTAACAAAACCCACTATTTCAGTCTCCGAGTGATAAAATAAATTACTTACACAACCTGTGTTTATTGGACCTCTTTCAATAAATGCATTTCTTGTGTTTAAAAAACTAATAGAATCGAAAACAAAATCCTTCCAATTCATATAATTTTTGAAAATCGAAAACGGAAAATCAAAAAAAAAAGAATTAACTTGTACATATTGCATATTTAATAAAATTATAATGAGCCTTAAATTAATTGATGTGAAATTTTCTTATAAAAATAGTTGTACAGCTCCTCCAAATATTGGTATACTCTATGGAGTCTTTAACCCTGAAAGGTCATCGTTATTTTTATAACGCAAAGAAAATCCTTCGCCGATTCGACGACGACATTATTTAAGATCATGTTGAAATAACCCTATGTATCAAAACCCACAAAAGTTTTTACTTTTATATTATTTTATTTATATATTATAATCAAAATAAATCAATATCAAGGTGTTTTTTTACAGTCCATTAATTATAAATAAAGTTTCACAGTTCTCTTCTGTTTGACTTTTTTGTACAAATACTAATAGAAAAATACAAAAAATAAACAAATAAGACACATATTTTTAATTGAATGTCTTGTTTTCTTAAAAGTAATACCACAAACTAAAAAGAACATGTTTTCATGAACGTCAGTCTTCATTTTGAGCAAGAGGCACAAAGCTCTATTTTATGCTCCCCACACAGATTTTCTGGTATTTTGTGCAGGATGATTTTGTCATTTGTCGCTTAGCAAGTGGACAAATTGCAAAAATCTTGCGTTAGATATTTATCAAATCTTATATAGAAATAACAAAACAAAAATTATCAAAAAGTTAAGTGAACAAAAAGTATGTGCAGGCTCGCAGATGATTATAAAAAAACAGTCCTATCTGAACATCATCATTTAGCTGGACACACCTTCAATTTCGAAGAAGCTTTAATTCATGAAATTGAAAACAACTACCAAAAAGGAGTACTAGCTGAAGTCATACACATCATATTAAATCACAACCAGGTGGTGAATTTTAAAAAAGACACAGAGAATTCCAGTGCTCTTTATTCTAATCTACTTTGTGACGAGTTTTAGAATCTCGTCACAAACAAACAACAAGAAAATAAAATAAACAAAAAAAAAAAAAAACAACAATAGAATTAAGGTATTTTTAGTTAAATATAATTTGTTTATTATTAGTTAAGTTACACATAAAATAAAATATTAGTATAAGGTAGTAATAAAAATTAAGGTATGAATAAGTTTAAAATTAAGGTATTATTAAGTTAGTATATAAAATCAGTATCATTAAGTTAATATTAATTTAATAAAAATTAAAAGCAATTCCTTTTAAAATATAAATTAAGTAATAACACACCTTTTTGTTTGAGGGTAACTATTTTGTAAAATTTTAACAAATGTGCAGCAACAGTAAGCATACCAGACGCAGACACTTAGAATGGACAATAACAAAGCTGTACAAAGTGCACTCAACAATTAGAAGTCCCGTTTCTAAAATCCGTATAAAAGGAGAAGCAAAGTAAAACACAGGGACTTGGCCACAGCATTTCGAGCAGTGCACATCACCAGAGGGACTTGGCCACAGCATTTCGAGCAGTGCACATCACCAGAGGGACTTGGCCACAGCATTTCGAGCAGTGCACATCACCAGAGAGACTTGGCCACAGCATTTCGAGCAGTGCACATCACCAGAGAGACTTGGCCACAGCACTTCGAACAGTGCACATCACCAGAGACTCTATGACAGGCCACGAAGCAGAACACTTGACAGAGCCAGAGCAAGTGTATAAACAGGTAATTAAAAATATTTAAATAACATTTTCCTAGTCCATCAGTGTAGCCCTATCGGTAACACTGTTCCTAAGCAACGCAGCCTTGTCGGTAGCGTTGGTTCCAAGCCCATCAGTGTAGCCCTATCGGTAACACTGCTCCTAAGCAACGCAGCCTTGTCGGT
>NW_024036249.1:0-2475 GCF_002237135.1 Teleopsis dalmanni
ATGCAAAATAGACACCTTCCTAAATTTATTAAAAAAAAAAACAACAATCCAATACATAAAAAACATAAAAGCAACTTCATAGTATAAATAAATGTATATACATGTATACTTGCGCACATATATTTATAAATACGTTTGCCAAATATCATAGAGCAAAAGCATAGGAAAGTACACACGGAACCTAACAAAAGAAACAAAAATATTCACATTTCTAAATATATATTTTCTATCACTGCACAAGACAGGAAACAAAAAAAAATCAGCAATATTAATTCACAATTTCATGAAAAAAAAGCAACAATGCAACATATTCATATTTCGATTTGAGTACAAAAGAAAAAATTTTGCTGCCTCTTGATCTGCTTTGAAGTTCTAATGGAATAAATACTTTTTACACACCAAATGTAAAAAGCAAAAACAAGCAACCAACAAGAGACTACAGTATTTGTGACGACTTTTTTCAACCTCCAAAATAGACTTATATAGTTGAAAAATGCAATGAAGTATTATAGTAACATAAAAAACCCAACAACAGAATTAAACTATTTTCAGTCGAAAAAAATTATATATATAGCATGAAGTTATTATTATTATTGTAAACAAACAAAACAATAGAATTAAACTATTATTAGTAAAACCAAACCCACGGAAAAAAATATTAGTCTAAGCTATGAAAAAAATATATAAAGTATTAATAAAGTAAAAGGAATTATTTTAGAAAGTAAGATAGTAATAAGTAATTATAAATTATCATAGAATTTAGTTATCAAAATTAAAAGAAACAATAAATCTCTTGAAAATACAAATTAAGTAATAATACTTCCGATTTCTTTGAGGGTAATTATTTTGCCAAACTTTAATAATAAATATGCAGCAAACAACAACAGCAGAACATAGCGAGATCAGTAGCAGGCAATAACAACTTAAAAGAAAGCTACACAGTATGCACTCAGAAGTCAGTTATCCCGTTATATAAAATCCGTATAAAAGGAGAAGCAAAGAAAAACACAGGGACTTGGCCACAGCACTTCGAGCAGTGCACATCACCAGAGGGACTTGGCCACAGCACTTCGAACAGTGCACATCACCAGAGGTTCAATCACAGGTCGTGAAGCAGAACACTTCACAAGGTAATCACAGAGGTAATTATTAAGTCATAGAACTGATTCCTAGCAACACAGCCCTATCGGTAGTGTTGTTTCCTAATCCCACAGTGTAGCCCAGTCGGTAACACTGAACCTAGCAACACAGCCCTATCGGTAGTGTTGTTTCCTAATCCCACAGTGTAGCCCAGTCGGTAACACTGAACCTAGCAACACAGCCCTATCGGTAGTGTTGTTACCTAATCCCACAGTGTAGCCCAGTCGGTAACACTGAACCTAGCAACACAGCCCTGTCGGTAGTGTTGTTTCCTAATCCCACAGTGTAGCCCAGTCGGTAACACTGAACCTAGCAACACAGCCCTGTCGGTAGTGTTGTCTCCTAGCCTACCTTTAGTCATTCTTTTGTGTTCTCTTATTTACAGGAGTTATATTAATTGTCCGTATTTATAATTACAATAAAATATCATTAGTACATAAGTATAACTATAAATATTGTAATAAATTTATTTTGAGAAAAATAATAAAAACCACGAAACTAACGAAAATAGCCCGTTTTTTAATTACGAGAAGATTCAGGGTTACAGAGAAAAAATATTCTTGTAACGACTCTGGGATCCGGCGAGAAAAACCCCGGCTTAAGAAAAAAAGGTTCTTTACAAGTGGCGCCCGAGCAGGGACCCTGAATACAACGTAGGAAACTTCGTAATATAATAATGAGGAAGGAGGATCCGATTTTAGCACGAACCTGGTTGGTCACATCACAGAACTCTTAACTCGAATGAAACGAATTTAAGAACTCTGGAAGGAAAAAAAAATATATCAACGTATATCACACGTGGAATACAAAGGGGCAGATATGAGTCCTACAATGCGCTCATCCATTCAAACAATAGAACATGTGGAAAAATGGTCCTTCAGATATGACGGTGGTGAGGATCCATTGAGTTTCATCGAACACATAGAAGAACTGGCAGACAAGTATAGCATCGATGTAAACTTAATTCCACGCACAATGCCCTTACTTCTCGAAAATAATGCACTGATATGGTATCGCAACAACAATTGTCGTTGGCAGTACTGGACACATTTCAAGGTTGATTTTCTAAAGTTTTTTTATCCCGTCTAGATTCTTTAAGCAAAAACAAAAACTACTGCAATCCATAGCCGTCGAAGAACAACAGCAGCAAGTTAAACAACAACGACAGCAACAGCAGCAGACTAAGCAACAGCAGCAAGTTAAACAACAACGACAGCAACAGCAGCAGACTAATCAACAACAAGAGCAGCAAGTTAAGCAACAACGACAGCAACAACAGCAGACTAATCAACAGCAACAGCAGCAAGTTAATCAACAACGGCAGCAGCAGCAACT
>NW_024036250.1:0-2470 GCF_002237135.1 Teleopsis dalmanni
CCTATTTTTGTTTCAAAGCTATTCTTTTTGTAGAGACATCTGTTATGCATATTTTTTTTTTTTTAACTTACTATATGTAAAGCGCCTTTTTTGGGTGCAATTTTACAAAGAAGCTATGCAAATGTTTCTCTACAAGATCGCTAATCGCGTTAAGGAAAAGCTGAACAATATTATTGTTCATATTTCCTATAATTCTAATTTTTAAGGTAAATTTTTTATTTTTTCTTGCCGATAGTGGCGTGTCTATATGAAGAAAGAAACTATTAAAAGTTAGACGGATTCGAATAGCAAAGAAAGAAAGGACAAAGACAAACATTTATTTAATTTATTGAAATTTGGCTGACCATACAACGCTGTTTCGAGTATTGCCAAGTACTCTTCATCAGTGGTCTTAGGAAATAATCGAATTTTATTTAATTAGTTTATAGTCCGTATATAATTTGTTTGGACTGCAAGTGCCAGGCTTAGAACTCGTGCCTGTCAAATAAGAAGCGATGACTAATCGTGTTTATCCACAAGTAGCCAAGGCTGCTTGTGGATAAACTTTTAATGCTCAAATTTGTGGAGCAAACTTTTAATGCTCAAATTCCAGGTTTTCACTTATTTTTATTTAATTAGTGACATCAACTAAAGCACTTGCCGTGCTTTAAATTAGAACGAGCTATAAACTACAGATTTATATGGAAACACAAGTTTCACGAATTGAAAGTTAATTTTTGAAGTTGCCTACTTTTTTTTTGGGTTCAAAGCTATTCTTTTTTGTAGAGACATAGAGACATATTTTTTACTTGCTATATGTAAAGCGCCTTTTTGGGTAGAATTTTACAAAGAAGCTATGCAAATGTTTCTCTACAAGTTCGCTAATCCCGTTAAGGAAAAGTTAAACAATATTATTGTCAATATTTCCTATAGTTCTAATTTTAAGGTAAATTTTTTCTTGCCGATAATGGCGTGTCTTTATGACGAAAGAAACTATTTAAAAGTTAGACGGATTCGAATAGCAAAGAAAGGACAAAGACAAAAATTTTATTTAATTTTTTGAAATTCGACTGACCATACAACGCTGTTTCGAGTATTGCCAAGTACTCTTCATCAGTGGTCTTAGGAAATAAACGAATTTTTATTTAATTAGTTTATAATCCATATATAATTTGTTTGGACTGCAAGTGCTAGGCTTACAACACGTGCCTGTCAAATTAGAAGCGATGACTAATCGTGTTTATCCAAAAGTAGCCAAGACTGCACAAACTTTCAATTCTTAAGTTCCAGGTTTTGTTGTCACTTATTTTTAGTTAATTAGTGACACCAACCAAAGCCGTGCTTTAAATTAGAACGAGCTTATAAACTACAGCTTTATTTGGAAACACAAGTTCAACGAATTGAAAGTTAATCTTTTAGCTTGCCTATTTTTGTTTCAAAGCTATTCTTTTTGTAGAGACATCTGTTATGCATATTTTTTTAACTTACTATATGTAAAGCGCCTTTTTTGGGTGCAATTTTACAAAGAAGCTATGCAAATGTTTCTCTACAAGTTCGCTAATCACGTTAAGGAAAAGCTGAACAATATTATTGTTCATATATCCTATAATTCTAATTTTTAAGGTAAATTTTTTTTTTTTTTTTGCCGATAATGGTGTGTCTTTTTATGACGAAAGAAACTATTTAAAAGTTAGACCGATTCGAATAGCAAAGAAAGGCAAAGACAAAAGTTTTTTATTTAATTTATTGAAATTTGGCTGACCATACAACGCTGTTTCGAGTATTGCCAAGTACTCTTCATCAGTGGTCTTTGGAAATAATCGAATTTTTATTTAATTAGTTTATAGTCCGTATATAATTTGTTTGGACTGCAAGTGCCAGGCTTAGAACTCGTGCCTGTCAAATTAGAAGCGATGACTAATCGTCTTTATCCACAAGAAGCCAAGGCTGCACAAACATTCAATGCTCAAGTTCCAGGTTTTATTGACACTTATTTTTATTTAATTAGTGACACCAACCAAAGCACTTGCCGTGCTTTAAATTAGAACGAGCTTATAAACTACAGCTTTATTTGGAAACACAAGTTCAACAATTTGAAAGTTAATCTTTGAGCTTGCCTATTTTTGTTTCAAAGCTATTCTTTTTGTAGAGACATCTGATATGCATATTTTTTTAACTTACTATATGTAAAGCGCCTTTTTTGGGTGCAATTTTACAAAGAAGCTATGCAAATGTTTCTCTACAAGTTCGCTAATCGCGTTAAGGAAAAGCTGAACAATATTATTGTTCATATTTCCTATAATTCTAATTTTTAAGGTAAATTTTTTTTCTTTTTTTTGCCGATAATGGCGTGTCTTTTTATGACGAAAGAAACTATTTAAAAGTTAGACCGATTCGAATAGCAAAGAAAGGCAAAACAAAAATTTTTTATTTAATTTATTGAAATTTGGCTGACCATACAACGCTGTTTCGAGTATTGCCAAGTACTCTT
>NW_024036253.1:0-2463 GCF_002237135.1 Teleopsis dalmanni
AAACACATGCAGGTACGCTATAAAAGTGGTAATGATCTAAAATTGAGTTTAGATGAAATTTTGAACGAAACCGGTCAACAAAATATTGACGATTCTATTAAGAAGGTAAAAACTTTTAAAATGCATATCGGTAAATGCTTATATATTATTTCTTATGCAGTGGTTAGCATATGAGGCACTCGTAGATAACCCCAAGATTGACACAAGCGCTGATAAAAAGAAGTTTTCCTTTAAGCCAATTTACAAAGTTCAAGATGGCAAGTCCCTCATGCGCTTATTAAGGCGCAATCATATTAAAGGCCTGGGTGGGGTGCTTCTCGAGGAGATCGAAGAGTCACTGCAAAACGTTGACAAGGTTTTAAAGGCATACGCTAAAAATATTATTATAGTTACTCGACCTGGGGATAAAAAAAAAATACTTTTCTACAATGATCACTTCGCTGATGATATGCATGCAAGTATTTTTGTGTTTTATCAAAAATCAATATTATAAATATATAATTTATGTATATGTTTAATTTTAAAAAGGTTGATGAAAGTATTCAGAAGATGTGGCGATCCATTGATGTAGATAGCGTAGAAGACTTAAAAATTGATAACCACTTAAAGGAGGCGGGTGAGCACTTACATATATACATCTTATATATTATAATCAGTTTCTTGTACAATACTAATTACTTGTATCATTTCACAGGTATTTCTTGTTTAAAGGGTTCAACCCCAATCAAGCCTGTAGAATTGAAACGAAAAGCACCTGCCAAAGCATATCAACTGAAGAAACGAGTTGATAACGAACATGTCCAAGATATTTTAGAAACATATGAAGACCAAACTGTTGACCAGAAAGGTATAGTCCTATTTGAATCTATATTATTACACATTTCGAACTTAATGCTCTTTTTATAAATAATAATTTGAATAAATTAATCATTAGATATCGTTTGTCTTTCAGAAATGGAATTGGGAAACATTCACATAGCTTAATCTCAAATTTACTTACATAACAAATAAAACTAATTAGCTGAACGGAAGACATACAAAAGTATCTATAACAATAATCTCTTAATAATCTTAATTTTACTTGTACCGAAATAAACTTATTTGAAATCCTATGAAAATCAAAGAATGAGGGTTTCATCCGCTGGATATATGGAATTTAATACAATAATCATAAAAATGTTTGTTTTTGTATAAAATTGTTTAAATTAAAGCAAAATAAATAATTAACAAAGTGAAAGTTAATAAATAATATAGGATGGGTGTGATCTCAATTATAAATCTCTTATTTAAATATATAAATAGAACGAACCACTGAATAGTGGAAAGTAGAAGTACATACATCGAATATCCCGATGATAATGAGTTAGCTTATATTTATTTACTTATCGAAATCTATCAGTAGATGTTACCATGATCGTTATAGGGAAGGTTCACATGGCATTTATTTGCTGCATTAAATTTTTAAAATGCATAATGTGTGGTGTTTTATATATATAAATCTTCTCGAAGACATATAATGCTGACTGTGATACTCTTGAAATTTGATGGGTGATGTGAGTAACACGTACCGTTGTTATTTCCGATAAAGTTCTTGCTAACTATTTGTGCTTCCAGATAAACCTAAATAGATCCATAAGTTCAATTTTATTATTTCTGTCGGGCAAGTAAAATACGTTTTCAAGGGACTGAAGTCGCTTTGCTTGTAGTTTTGGACACAAACTTAGAAAGCTATTGAAAGCTCACTTGTCGAAATGCGTCACCGTAAAAACATCGGTGCAATGGCACAGTAGTAAGATTTCCGGTAACACTGAAAAATTTGGTATTAAGTTTTTACAGCTTCATATCGATATTGTGTTTTCATGAATAAGTATTTTGATTCTTATCAGCTTACAGACCCGAACAATTAAACGCATTTATTTAAAAATGTTGGCAAATATTTCGTTCTTTATTAAGAACTTCATCAGTGCTTATTTTTTATGAATAAGGCCCGTAACTAGAAATTTATTATATGGTAAGCTTTCAGATAATTTAAGTCATTTAAAAAACAATAACATATAATCAGAAGTAAGATCATATTACATTTATCAATTTTCTTCCCTTACTATTATTTTAGCAGGTTTTATGCAAAAATTTGAAAAGTATTTACTTTTATGTGGATAACATTACATATACACACAAAAATCAATATACTTACTTCTAATAGTTACTCGTAGTAATTCCGACGTTGATTACTGAATAATACTATTTTGACCAAACTGACAAGACACACAAAGTCACGTCACTGTGACCAAATTTTGATCGAAATTTGTCTCTTTCATTGTTTTTACTACCACAAATAATGCAAGAACTGATATCAGACATAATAAGTATGCAAACACTTAAGGTTTACTTAAGTGTTTGTACATTGAAGTGTACTTTGAAAAAGTGGGCCTACATATATCTATATTTCATATATTAAAAAAA
>NW_024036254.1:0-2462 GCF_002237135.1 Teleopsis dalmanni
CTGACGCTGCTCCACAGGGTCCGTCAGCTCCTCAAACGCATTCGCCAGTTCGATGCCACCAATATAAAGCTCGAACCGTAAAGCCGCCCGTGCATCCGAAGGGTCTTTGCGCGCAAGAGCCGCCTGTTCCGCAGGCCAGTGCGTCAGGAAAGTCGGCCGTTCACGCCCGATCACTGGTTCGATACGCTCAAGAAGCAGGCGGAAAAACAGGTCTTCCCAGTTTTCCCCATCTCGCAGAACGGCGTCGGCCTGATCGGCAAGCGCCTCAGAGTCCCCTGCCGTTCCCAACAGATCTGCCCCCACATAACGCGCAAAAGCATCCTGCATCGTCACGACGCTCATACAGGGCTCCGTCGGGAATTATCAGAACGCCATCACCATAAATGATCCGGCCAGGAAGCGCGCTTACTGAAGTCCTCGTTTCGTCACAGTGGCCAGACGTCAGCGCCCGCGCATACCATTCCAGCTGGTAAATTCCCTCGGAACATGCGTCGCGCTTGGCTTCTCCAATCCTCAGACCCGCGCGAGCTGAGAAATGGCAGACCAGCGCTGCAATGACGCTTATGGCAAATTCGGGACTGGTATGCAGGAAACGCGCCTAACGCGCGCCATCCGGGTTGTTCAGTATCACGTCGAAAACACGGAGAGTGAACCTCTTCTCAGCATCTGGCACCGCAAAGGTGCTAATACGACGTCAGATACACCCCCGCTTTCATCACAAGAATTTCCTCGTGGCCGCACATTGGGCCCGGCCGGCGCAAAAGCGGAGACGTTCCGGCAAATCTCGTCGGATCAGAGGAAGAATGGGTCATCGAAGCGAGTTCCTGTTGCAACACATGGCCAGCCAGCGTTAGAGCCACCACATGCATGATACGGTCAAGACCTCTCCGAAGCGGCGCGTCCTGCGTACGCCGTCCGATCTGATTCAGGCCGGCCTCGCCCCCGAAGCCGCGCGCAACACGCTGGATGCTGTCGCCAGTCAGTTCGCAACGGCGATCCCCACTGCGTTTCAGGCCCTGATCGAAGCACCGGACGATCCGATTGGTCGACAGGTCATTCCAGATGCACGAGAACTCTCCACGCAGCCTTACGAAACCCTTGATCCGATCGGAGACGATGCGCTCTCTCCCATCAAGGGAATCGTGCACCGTTATGAAGATCGTGCGCTCCTCAAGCCTCTGCTGATCTGCCCACTCTATTGCCGTTTCTGTTTCCGGCGGGAGCATGTTGGCCCGGATGGTGGATTGCTGAACGACACCGAGCTTGAACAGGCTCTGGATTGGGTCAGAACCCCACCACTACCGCGAACATCATTCTGGACGGTGGCGACGCTCATGCTAGGCACCCGACAGACGAAAACATATTGGGTCGGGGGGGAGGCGTTCAGTCCGCTATCGCATTCCTCAAAGTTGAAGACGACCGTATTCGACTCGGCGCGTTCCTGGTGAGCCGACCCTCCCCCCCCGGCACACGCCGGACGCTGCTCGTACGCCATGACAACGGATCGCGCCATGTGTCCTCGCGCACATCAAAATCAATCGCAACGGAAACTGACCGCCCGAAGCCGCACGCCTTCGTCCATTCTGGGGCTGCTAATACCGGTCCTCTCCCAGTCAGTTCTGCTGCGCGGTGAATGCTACGGAAGAGGATCTTGAAGCGCTGCTTCGGAGGTCTGTGACGGCACGGATCAAACCCTAATTACCTGCATCATCTGGATGCAGCTCCCGCGGCACCAGTCATTTCCATGTGATCCCGTTGAAGAGACGGACGCTGCGCTGCGCTCGCCCGTATCTGCGTGGGCGGGTCACGGCGTCGCCTGCCCCTTATGTCTCGACAATTCCTGCGAGCAAAGGAAAAGTGCCGCTTGGGCCGGACTACCTGGTGGCCGGGAATGATGGAAAAGTTCGCTCTCCGAAGGGAGAAATTGCGTCCTTTACATGAGACGCGTGTCGGAACCGGACGGAATATACCTCCGTCCGGTCCAAGACTTTCAGCCTTCGCTCTTTGGAAACAGATGCGTGGCGTGTGTAACAGCTCCACCCGCACGAATTGCTGCAGCCACGAGAGCAATTTCTGCAAGCTGGGCATCCGTCGCCCCCGCATCTCGTGCTGCCTTGCCATGCAGTTCAATACAGTAAGGGCATTGTGTCGTCAGAGCGACGGCCACGGCAGCAAGCTGTTTAGTCAAGGCGCTGACAGCCCCGTCTTCAAAAGCCGCACGGTCAAACTTCCAGAACGCGTCCATGCCTTCGCTGGCATTGGCTTCCAAGTGTGGAATACGGGAAAGATTCTTCATGTCGTACATAGAGGGAGCCTCCAGTTGCATGCCCCGCCTGCACGACAGGGTCCGGTCAGTACCATGAACGTGTCCAGGACGTGCCCCAAGAGGGCAACACTTCACACTTTCCTGAGCCATTCCGTTCAATGAAGCCGCCTTGTGCCTTGCCGACCTCCCCTCTGCG
>NW_024036255.1:0-2460 GCF_002237135.1 Teleopsis dalmanni
TACCTTCTTAAATTGAGTTTGATGCACTTCAAGTGGTATGAGAACTTTATTTATAAGCAATATCTTCATCGCAAAGCTTGAGTTGGTACTGGTTTTGTGCAATATATAAATAGTGACTGATTGGACTCGTTAAGAGATTTATGGCTCATCAACCATTGTCTGTCAATGTATTAAACTCAGTCAAAAACCCTAAGGCAGTCTGCGTCAAAATTTTAAATGGATTATGTTTTATGTCAGATTATTTCTAATTTTTATGGCACTGTTAATGATTTGTAGTAATGTGTGGGGGGATACAGAAAACTTTATACTTTAGGTAACAATATATAATACAAAAACTATTGTGGGAGTTTTTCGAATTGTAGTAATTTATAATTTTTTATATTTTATTTTAAAGTTTATTGTCTGACAAATGTTAAACTCATAAAAATTGATTTGGTACAACCAATTGACAAATTAAAGGTGTCAACTAATTTGGCATAAAATATTGAGAAAATCGATTAATTCCATAAGTTGAGTGCGCGTTAGGCATTAAGGCATTTCAAAATTTTCAGCAGTTTCTTAGTCAGTCTAGAATTTTTAATAATTTGATATAATTAAATAATCAAAAAAATTAAAAATTCATATTTTACTTCATGTTCTGAAGCATATTTGCGTTAACTTCAAAGCATTTTATAAACAGTTTCGTCACAGCTTAAATTTATTTACATATAATATAAAATGAAAAACTATTTAATATTTGAATTATGTTTCTTCTCTTCAGAAAAGCATATTTGCAATAAGAGTATATATTGGCAAAAAAAAAGATGTTTCACAGAAATACCGTCAAAATTTGATGAGATCCAGCGCAGTTATTGCGTCCAAGGTGGTAGTTCGATATTTTGATAAACACAACAAACTTCTTAGTAGTCATAAAGACATCAGTAAAGTTTTTAAATATATTTTAGTGTTTGTTGAGTAACTAGAATGTATTGTCTAATCATAATACAAAATCAAAGCCAGTGCAAATCTCAACTCAATAAATAACCAGTGCCCTGTACTTTGGGCTCTAAGGCACCGTATAATATAGGGAACTAGCCAGAAAAACCTAAGGATGCTAAGCGGAAGAACAAAGGCTGACCTTAATAAGAGGTCAGTATATCTCAGTACATCCATCTTAATTTTTCAGTATATCCATCTTAATTTTTTAATTCTGGTAGAAAAATCACATAGAAAACCATAATGGGTTGTGAAAAATCCAAGTTATGTTAATATGGCGAAGCCACAATTTTTACAGAACGAAAATTCTACTGGACATAGCGAGAATACGAGTGAGAAAATTTATAGCACTGCTAACAGGCTACTCTCCTGTCAGCTACGGTCGTAGGTTGATTTATGACCATTTTTTGCGACAGGCAAATAGTTAGTGAAACTCTTTCCGCTTCAGCAGTCAAATCATGAGCTACATGGCCAATCTATTCCAAATGTAGAATCTCTAACTTAATACACAGAAGCAAATCAGAGGTATTTAGGTTAATATCTGTCTTTACTGGGCACTGCACCATTAGATGGTATGGAGCTAGACTTGGCTTACACTGTGGTATCTCCTGCAATGCGTGTCTACCAGCTGTCGAAGAAAGGACACCAAAACACTCGATGTGTCTATGTCCAGGTTTGACCAGAGCTGGGCTTAAGTATTTCTATGACTGATTCTATTGAAATTGTAGGACTCATAAATCTACAGATTGCTGTAAACAGTAATCTACATTTTAAGGAGAAACTAAATCATTGTATGAGTGACAAAATTTACGAAAGTTCAGAAAGTCTTAAGCACACACCGCAAGAATAAGTAGTGAAATAAGAGTAATAAAATTTTTGAAACCATAGCACAAGGAGGTTGGTAGATGGAGTCACGGTTGCCACTTGAAAATTTTTTTCTGTACCAAAATTGGTTTAAAAAGGTACCATTTCTGTAAAAAAAGGTCCTAAATTTTTATATTGTCTTTTTATAAGAAAATACAATTTATATAAAATGTGCAAAAAGTATAAAACAATACAATATCCACAATAAAGTTGGGTCGCCGAAAATGTACCATTTTTTGAACATGAGTACCAGAGTACCAAACGGAAAAAAAAGTACCAATTTTGGTACTAAAGTACCATAAGTGGCAACCGTGGATGGAGTATCCGTGAAAATAATGTAGACTATATTTGGAAGACAATATTTTAGCTTTTGGCGGTCAGTGACCTAAAGATATGTGATTGAAAATTGCGATATATGAAATCGTTTATTTAAAGAAATAATAGTTTACCCCGAACTGTGATGCTATGATATTATACTATGCCGACGATAATGCTGACAAATATAATATACAGGAGTATTCGTAAAGAAAGCAGAAATTATTCCAAAAATTTCTTAATTTTCTGCTCAAGTAATTTTTCTTAATAAGTTTTACTTGACTACCCGCGTATGCAAAATGTGGA
>NW_024036256.1:0-2456 GCF_002237135.1 Teleopsis dalmanni
AAACAATCCCTGTAATTAGTTATATCCTGACGGGATCGTTGAAGTGACATCACATCTAACATATATTATATTTCTTGTTTATATTGTCTGCACCGCAGTAGGCGGTATTATTGTGTGGCGTCAATTGTTTATTGACAACTTGTGAAGGGATCAAATTCTTTTAAAACTATTTTTAGAAATAAGGATTTAATTAAAATGTTTATACATATAAATAGTATGTGAGAAAAAAAGTATTTATGATATTAATACTTACATATAATAAAAAGTATATAATAAATATATAATACAAAAATATAATATATATGATAATATATATAAAAAAAAAAATATAAAATAATAATAATAATAATAATATATAATAAAGAAAAAGTCTCACTATTCGTATGGAAATTTAACTGACAAACAGACATGTTTTAACTAGTGATTCTTCGACTTCATCTCTAGTTTTGGGCTCAGCTTCAGTTTCAATTTCAGTTTATACTGCAAGCTATAAAAATATGAGTTTTTCAGTAAATGATAATTATAGAATTATTAACGTTATTTATAATATTAATTAATTTTATGTGCTATTAAAGAGAATGCCTATTTATAATTTTTTAAAATTTTGTCACATATAAGACCATTTTTGTTTATTATATTTAGAGTAAAATAAAGAATGAATGCTTAAGTTTAACATTCCTCTTCAATCAGAATTAATTTTAAATTTTTTATATAAATCTATATAGAACGGATGTATTCAAAATAAATACAATATTGGAACGCTTTAAAAAAATATGCCAATAAAAAGTTAATGCGTGGAACGGTTGTTGCCGATTGAACGGTTATAACTTTTGAGATAAGAATAAAAATATCAATATAACCAAGCAATTCTATTCGTAAGAATGTCTATTTATAAATAAAATCCATAAATGAAAAAACTTTATACTGAATGTATATCAAATATTTGAAATACAAAACTGACATTTTAATATATTCGTATTAAAGGAAATCTTTTTCTTTGATATTAATGGATAACATGAACATATACATATTTATATGTTCATATAGATATATTCTTATATCTTCATATAGACATATTCTTTTAATCTAATAAAATATTTTGTTGAATACACTTTATCAGTTGGTTCATATAGTATTCTATAGTTTTTTATTATTAAGTGTGGGTTTGTCTGTCCGAAGAGATAGATTGTCGACTCTGCTTGGAAGTAGACGAGACTTCCACTCACATTCTCTGTGACTGCCCAGCTTTGATCTCGGCCAAGAGGAGGTCACGGGGTTGAGAACTACTCTCCCTACTACTCTCTGATATTAGGAAGTCCTCATTGGTCGACATTCTAGCCTTCATTCGGAAAGCGGAATGTCTTCTGTTCGGTTAGCGTCTTTTACAGCACAAAAGATCGACCATGGTAGCAGTTCTACGCTCCGTTGGGCGCTGGTACTTCGTTTATTCCTAAATTTGTTTTTGAATAGAATTTTATGTAAATATTATGCATAAAATAGTTGTTAACAGTAGACTTCAAATAGTATATATGTAGCTGTACTCGCATGTGTTTAAATAAGATTGTAATAGAAGTATTAATAACTTTAATCGTAACAAGACTTTGTAGTCCTACTGGGCTAATATGCAAAGACATATAGACCATAATTTGTTTGATGGATGTATTGTATGATAGGGCATTATATATATAATTTAAGTCAACTTTCTCAACATAATCATTGATTGTCTAATATGCATAGACATAGTTTATCTATACACTAATAAAAATGAGTAGACGGGTAGAATTTGTTTGATGGATGTATTATATGATAGGGTATTGTATAAATAATTTATGTCAACTTTCTCAACATAATCAATTGTACTATGTAACATGAAGATGTATTTAAAAGCATTAACTTCAATGTTCAATGTCTTCTTTTGTATTATTTATTAATTCCACTCTGCATATTATATAAATTCCTTAACGTACCGTAATTTTTCAAGTGTCACTTTGACATTTAATGATAACGGAAACAAATAAAACGCATTAACGAAACTGTCAAAGCGAGCTGTCAAAAATTGTTTATGTTTACGTGCACACAAACACATTCGGGAAGCGGAATGAAGGATATGCGGGATGAAGGATATGCGCATAAAGGACGCTGAGAAGAAAAGCAAACAAGTGGTATTGTTTTCAATTGAAGAGATACTGCAAAATAAATAAATACTAATAGCGAGAGAGAGAGAGAGAGAGAGCGAGAATTAGAGAAAAAGAGTGTATGACAACCTGACGGACCCAAAACTTAATGTCAAAGTTGGCTCCAAGTTAGCGTGCATAAATGCGTAGGCTAGTGAGATTGCCAGTACGTATGGTTGTTATATATGTGTATTCGCGCTTGCATCCGAAGTCCTTAAAAGTTTTTGTTTTCAAAGTGACATTTGTAAACAATTTTTTTTATATGAACTTGACTGGAGGCAT
>NW_024036257.1:0-2454 GCF_002237135.1 Teleopsis dalmanni
ACGATATTTTTCCACACATTCCTCATCTTTAACACTACACACTTTACTATATTTGTACATTCTGGGCATATAATATGTTACACAACCACAATGTTTCATTATCATATTTGTTAGACATTCCATTTCACAATTTCGTTTAGTGTAATAAGAAAAATATACCAAATCTCCTTCAGTGTCGAATAAACACTTACGATAGTCCTTACGCATTGATCTTAATTTTAGATCAGTTTCAAATTTTTCTGCATGTATACGCAATTTACTTTCCATTCCGGCTGCTAAAAAGAGTCCAACCTCTTTAACATGTGGAGTTTCGGTGGGACTATGTAAAAATATCTTAAAACCCATACCATTAGAAGATGAGCAATAATATTCATCTGGTTCTAGATTTAGCATCACAGTGAAACCAAGATTTTCTCCAGTACCGACGGCTGTTCTTGGATAATATTGTGGTGGTAAATTTTTTGGATATCCATGTTCGGGATCCCAATCTACTGGTGTAGAACCATCAGTATATGAAATGTTTTCAATGTTATTTACACTAAATAAGAATATTATTAATAATTATTGAAAATGAAACAATCTTGAAATAATTAGAGAATTTAGATGGAAATAATAAATTTGTAATATTTTAAACATTGGTTCCGAAATATTGGTTTAGCCCAATATCAAATCTTATGGTTGTTGATTTGATAAATAAATGTTAGTCCAGTTTTTAAATCATAATAACTGCTTAAAGCATCGTTTATATATATTCGACTTATATATTATGTATAAGTCTATAAGACTATAAATTACATTTGAGATTTTTTTTTTAAAATGTATCGTTCTGGAATTTTAATCATAAAGCTGATGTAGTTTAAGACACTGTTATGAAAGTAAAATGTTCTCTATACATTCCACCGTTTATTCTATCGTTCTGCTGTTATAAATCTTTAAGACTGTAAGATTCATTGAGAATTCTTTGATAAGAATTCATTTTTTTGAGATTTATCGTCAATATAAATCATTTTCAAATCTTATAGGTGACCTAGATTGGCTAAGATATCTAATAATCTTAGATTTATTTTAGGGACTCCCACAATTTTTTTGAAATTTAAAAGAGAGGTGATCTAAAACTTAACTTGACTTCGCTTCCACTCTTTTCTAAACTAATAGGTAAAATTCAGAATAGTGGAAAAGTCACTATTTAGCATGCAATAGTTTTTAATAAAGAAAGTTGTATTAAAATAAAAACTTACTCTGGTATATACATAAATTCCGGATGCACCATATTAAAAACACAACAAAGACCAGCATCTGTGACTATTGGACGGAAAATAGTTTTACAATCATAATTTATAGCTCCAAATCGACATGATATTAATAGTCTAGAACATGGTTGTGATACCTGAAATTAGAAGGTGACATCAAACTTTTTAAAATAAAGGATTTAATATAATACTGTGCTATAGTATTGTATCAGAAACTATTTTTCACGGCATTAGGGTCTATCCTGTGAGCTCTGATATTAATGCAAAAATTTAAGTAATACTGAATTGTTAAATAATGCATGTCATCATTAGTACTATGAGTCCTAGAACTAATCAATTTTAGTTATTCAATGAAATCAACGATATCTCACTGATCTACGAATAGCAATGCAGACTTACTTGTGCAAACAACAGCTATGGGCATAATAATCGATCTAATAAATAATGTTAATCTATTTATAAATATTTGAAAAAATCATTTCAATGTAAGGTATATAGTAAGTAGGTTTTGGCTGAAAAATCCTGCAATGATCCGGTAGTCAAAAAATACTTTTAAATGTAGTTTCTGGAAGAATTGTAATTTATTTGTAAAAAAATCTACTTCTTAGCTGTAATTTTTGTAATAATTTCTCATGCATGTTACATATTTCAAAGCTGATTTTTATATAATATTTTATTCTATTTTAGGTTTATATAATATATAGGTTAAAGTGTTATTTTTGGAACCCTAAGTAGTTCTTATAATTATGGCTAATAGTTCTATTTACAAGTAGTATTTACAAGTACTCACATCAATTATAACTTGATCCAATTTTTTCCAATCGTTTATTGGCACTGAAGCATTTTTAACCGATGACTTATGTCCACAAATTATCTTTAATATTTCATATTCAGTAGTGTTCCTGTTATATAAAATATATTATAAAATTTTTTTAAAGAAACATTTAAAATATATAATTTTTCTCTCACTTCTTATAACTTTTGGCTTTACTCTTTAGTGCTTGATTCAGATTACAAATAGTAACAGCAGGAAAAGGATCCTCTGTAATACTTGTTGGTTCTGGATTAAGTGATAATATTACCGGAGTTGAGCGCCATTTTGAGTAAGCACTAGATATAAAAAACATTGAGACGACTACAACTGCAATAAATGAAAGCGTGAAGAATATTCTATAGAAATAATAAAACAAAATATTAATATAAA
>NW_024036258.1:0-2454 GCF_002237135.1 Teleopsis dalmanni
AACAGTTGATACTGACATGGGTGAAGAAACACGCTGACGGTTGCTGAAATTCAGACCCCATAAACCTCATGCATTTGTCTACCCCATAAACAATGCACCACAAAGCTTTCTTTTTACGCTACGTTAAGTGACCAGAGTGCTCTTCGCTGAAGACTGGCACTCTGGATTCCATACGTGTGTAATATACTACCGTAGAATTTGAAAAGCCTTGACAGAAATAGTGATTGTTAGACAAAGCTGATTCATTTATCAGCAGATACACCAATAAATATAAAGTATTACATCCATATTATAAGTAAATCTATTGGAAACAAATGCTAAAAAATAAACTAAGGGCCGTGTTATGTAGGGTCGTGACCTCGTCATGAGCAAAATTGTTGTTTACAATGAAAATTATAAAATTGGAAGTAAGAGAATCTATGCCTCATCACTTAGGCAGGCAAAGCAGTGATATTCAGTAACATACGTCAATATTTGTGTCTTTTAAAAGTAAACTATTACAATTTCTGTGACACTCTACATAACATACATTTTCCTCCAAGCTCATAAGAGCCAATTTTGACGAGTCCATGAGTCGTTAAATTCTATGGTAGAACACTGAGAATAACTGTTGTTTGTGGAATTTTATGGTCGCTTTATTCCCTTAACTGATTGGTTGCTGAATATCCGAATCAGGAGATGATGTAGTTTAAACCATCTCGTTTTGTTATAGTTAACAATACACGTTGTAAAATATTGCTGTATTCGTTTATGTAATAAATTCTTAAATATTAAAACCCTTAAATAATATATTAAAGGTACCTGTATAAATGATAACATAATTCAATCTAGATTAAAGTATAGTTTTTGTTACAATTTGTTTTGTAGAATATAGTGTGAAGATGTAGGTACGATCCTTTACACAGTCCTTTCATGTAGAACCGACTACAAACGCACAGCAGAAAAAGACTCAAAGATATCCGACTATTGTAAACGTTATGCCTAAATTGTATAATTAGCTACGACCTAGGGTACGTCATAGAATATTAGGAAAACAATATCTAAATAGATTGTCGATTTAATTTGGTCATAACATTAATTCAATAAAATTAAATCGCTACAATGAAAAATGATTGATTTAAGAATTTTTCGGACATAAGTTCAAAAATCCTCTTAATTATTTTAAATCTACGCACTCATAGTAATTATATATACATTATATAGAGCATTAAATTTCATATTGAGTTAAGTACTTAACATCATCTACTGTAGCACAAAACGTCTATTAGGTAATCCTGGATTAACATAGATTACTTGTTTGGAATATTCTTATTGTTATTTCTGAAATTCTTCTATACTTTTTATATTCAAGTCTTTAGAATATACATTAATTCTACAGAAGAATCACACATTTCGAAAAATGTGTATCAATAAATATGCTCCTCCAAGCTATTAAGAATATAATAAAAAAAATTTCAAAATTGTGTCAAGACAAATTTTAATTTTTTTCTCCAAAATTATGGTATTTTATACGATTGAAAACAAATGGCGGAAGTTAAAAATAGTGGAGTGAGTGGGTGTTTACACCTCACAGGAAATTTGTGTTCCTATTAAAAATGCGTTAAGATATTTAAGAAAAAAAATTAATAAATAAATTATTTTTTTTGGCACTTGAACGGTCATAAATAAATCCGTGCCACACATGAATAATTATTTTTTATCGCTTAATTACTCAAATATCTGTAATAAATTTTTCGCACTTGCTGAGGGGAAGTTGTTATCTTCTGCGTGCGTTGGCCAACATTCGTCACACTGTGGTTTAACTAGGTCATTTTATACAGTTTTCAACTATATTGCATTAATTATTAAGAACATAACTTTATAATAGCTCTTACTTACACTTATTTGTTGTATATTTTGATATGTATATTGTTTGCAATAAATTAAGTGCACTGCCGTCACACAATATTTTGCATCACTTAATATTATTTTTATTCAATATTTACAAAGTCTTAATATGCATACTAAAAACTATATTGCATTTATCTGTAAACGAACACTTAACTGTGTATTTTAATTTAATATATTTCATAAAATTTTATATTAAATAAACTTGTAAATATTTTCGTTAATCACAATCACAAATAGACGAAAACACTTCACCACCAACACAACCTTTTTGACATTTGACAACTATGTCTTCACTGGAATGAACAGCTGATGTGGTTGCATATCTCGCTGCTATCTGGAAGTGAAGTGTTTGTTTTTTTGTTAAAGATTATTTTAGTATTGCATACTTTAGTGCGCACAACTAAAACGAAATATATTATTATTATTATATTTATTAAAATTTTAATATATTTTTTATGTTATATTAATTATTTAATAATATTAACAATAATTAGTTTTAAATTGATTACTAATTCTTATTAAGTTTATATAATATATTAAATACTTGAAAATTTGCATAAAACA
>NW_024036259.1:0-2452 GCF_002237135.1 Teleopsis dalmanni
AAATTCTTTAGAACCTTAGGTAACAGATTTATTGCGGGGGGAGATTTTAATGCTAAACACGTTGAATGGGGCTCTCGGCTTTCAACACCCAAAGGACGACAGATGCTTGCGGCTATAAGAAGCGAAAACCTTTCAACTATCTCGTCTGGAGAACCAACTTATTGGCCCACGGATCCCAAAAAAAATGCCAGACTTGTTAGACTTTTGTGTTACTAAAGGAGTGCGACAAAACGACACTTTCTGTAAATCTAGCTTTGATCTTTCATCAGATCACTCGCCAGTATTATTACGGATAAAATCGAATATACAACTTAAAGTTCAAAAATGTTATCTGCACAACAAATTAACCAACTGGGATGCCTTTAGGCATACACTTAAGGCATTACTTGATGAAAAAATGGCGCTTAAAACAGACGAAGAAATTGCGCTTGCAACCGAACATCTTATAAGGAGTATTCAACAATCAGCCTGGAGATCCACGCCTTCAAACATGCAACAATTCGCCACACCATTATGTAGTATGACTCAAGAACTTATAAGAGCCAAAAGAGCAGCCAGAAGGCGCTGGCAACAAACCAAATCTCCGAAAGATAAAAAACTTTTTAATGTGCTCAAAATCTAAAAGAACATCTGAAAACAACCAGAAATTTGGAAATACAAAGAAATCTCCAAAGACTAGACGCAACTACTTCCACCAATTACTCTCTCTGGCGAGCAATCAAGAAACAGACAACAACGCACAATGCACCAGTAAAAAACGAACTTGGGCAATGGACCCGAACAGATACAGAAAAATGTAAAGTATTTACGGACTATCTGTCCTCAGTTTTTGTTCCAAACATTAATGAAGCCCCAAATAGTATATCTGAAGAGATTAGAGAGGTATTACTGCAAACGCACCAACTGGACCTTCCAATACAAAAATTCTCCATTTTTGACATAAAATTTGAAATCAAAAAACTAAAAATAAATAAAGCACCCGGCTATGACCTAATTACTTCAAAAATATTAAAGGAGTTACCGGATGAAGCAATAGTACTGCTGCGAAACATTTTTAATTCTATTGTCACAAAAGGCTTTATCCCTCCCCAATTCAAGGTGGCTCAAATCACCATGATACTCAAACCTGGAAAAACGGCAAAAGATGTTAAGTCATATAGACCAATTAGTCTTCTACCGGTTATGTCAAAGTTGTTGGAAAATTTATTTCTTACCAGATTAATGCCCATTGTCAATAGAAGGAGACTAATTCCGAAATATCAATTTAGTTTTAGAAAATAACACAGTACAATAGAGCAAGTACACAGAGTGGTTAATGTCATACATACAGCATTTGACAAAAAGAAGTACTGCACAGCAGCATTTCTGGACATATCCCAGGCATTTGATAAAGTTTGGCATAACGGCCTATTGTTTAAGCTTAAAAAGATGCTCCCAATTAATTACTATATTTTCTTAAAATCTTACATCGAATCACGATATTTCTTTGTAAAACAGGGAGATGAAATGTCAACTTTGCAGCTAATTCAGGCTGGAGTGCCACAAGGCAGTGTCTTGGGACCAGTGTTATACTTACTCTTCACTAACGACTTGCCTACCACCGTTGGTACTGAGATTGGAACTTTTGCCGATGATACTGTGGTAATTGCTACAGACGAAAATCACCAGTTAGCATCAAACAAACTCCAGCGAGCGCTAGATAACATTTCCCAGTGGCTTAAAACCTGGAGAATAAAAGCAAATGAGACTAAGTCTTCACAAATAACCTTTACAATGAGAAGGAAAAATTGCCCTCCGGTACGACTTAACGATATCTTAATCCCTCAATCTACCCAAGTGAAATATTTAGGAATACACTTTGACACAAAACTAACTTGGAAGCACCATATTTTTACTAAAAGAAAAGCACTTGGCATCAGACTGCGGGAGCTCTACTGGATACTGAACAAAAGTTCAAAGCTTTCCGTGGAAAATAAACTTCTTATCTACAAAGCGATACTCAAACCAATCTGGACATATGGCATTGAACTCTGGGAAACTGCTGCATCTTCAAATATTGAGATTATCCAACGTTTTCAATCAAAAACCCTTAGATTAATCTTAGATGCTCCTAGATATATAACAAATGAATGTATACATCGCGATCTCAACGTTCCTGTAGTTAAGGATGTCATAAAAAGCCAAGCCAGTAAACACAAAAAACGTATGTTACATCATCCCAACCTCTTTATGAGCAGAATTATAGCAGAAGGAAGAACGTTCACACGCCTCCGCAAACAAACGCCATTGGAACTTTAATGTGTCCGACTTCAACAGACGGATGTGCTACTGAGCTCAGTCCATTCAAGCTCAAAATGGTCTTTTAAGTATTTAGTCACTTTTAAATATTGTTTATTGTCTACTCTGAATTGACAGATCGCAATAAAAGAAAATAAAATTAAAAATTAAAAAA
>NW_024036260.1:0-2450 GCF_002237135.1 Teleopsis dalmanni
CAAATTTAAATCAATTCGTATCCTTAATTTCGGGAATACCTGACCACCGTTGTCTCATAACGGTGGATCCTGTTGCCGTTATTGTCCTTCAGTGTCCGTTCTCTTTTTTCTCCGTTCTCCGTTACATCCGTTAGTTTATTTTACCGTTGAATTTTTAAATTATGTGTAATCCTTTTATGAACTGACAATGTACATTAACTCGGTTCAAGATTTGCACTTTTATGCCCTTTTTAAATTAATAACATTTAATTTTTGTTTATCATTTGGGTTTTTATACACCGTTTAGTAATTTTAAATTGATAAAATTAATTATTGCTTGTTATGGGTATTGTTATACACTTTTTATTATATTTAAATTAATAAATTTCATTAATTTTCTTTTAACATTTGCAATTTTATGTACGTTTAATAACTTTAATTTAATAAAAGTAATTTTCTTTTAATATTTGCAATTTAATGTATTTTTTAGTAACTTTAATTTAATAAAAGTAGTTTTCTCTTAACATTTATAATTTTATGCACTTTTAGTAACTTTAATTTAATAAAAGTAATTTTCTTTTAACATTTATAATTTTATGCACTTTTAGTAACTTTAATTTAATAAAAGTAATTTTCTTTTAACATTTGCAATTTTATGTGCGTTTAGTAACTTTAATTTAATAAAAATAGTTTTTTTTTTTTTTTTAACATTTGCAATTTTATGTACGTTTAATAACTTTAATTTAATAAAAGTAATTTTCTTTTAACATTTATAATTTTATGCACTTTTAGTAACTTTAATTTAATAAAAGTAATTTTCTTTTAACATTTGCAATTTTATGTATTTTTAGTAACTTTAATTTAATAAAAGTAATTTTCTTTTAACATTTACAATTTTATGCACTTTTAGTACTTTAATTTAATAAAAGTAATTTTCTTTTAACCTTTACAATTTTATGTATTTTTAGTAACTTTAATTTAATAAAAGTAATTTTCTTTTAACATTTACAATTTCATGCACTTTTAGTAACTTTAATTTAATAAAAGTAATTTTCTTTTAACATTTGCAATTTTTTGTATTTTTAGTAACTTTAATTTAATAAAAGTAATTTTCTTTTAACATTTACAATTTTATGCACTTTTAGTAACTTTAATTTAATAAAAGTAATTTTCTTTTAACATTTACAATTTTATGCACTTTTAGTACTTTAATTTAATAAAAGTAATTTTTGTTTTGCCGGTTTTTAAACTGAACTGTTCTGTTCGACTTCCTCAGAAAACTTCACTATCATCAGAGAGCAAATCAAACCTCCACTGGCTCTTATATAGTCAATTTGACTAACAGAACCATCCTGTAGCCACGTTAGGGATTCTGTTAGATCTTCGTTTACCGTCGACTGCCCTTGAAAGATTTCCACCACTCTTCTAGTTGGCTTTGCTGGTTTTGTTTTGTGTGTAATTATTTATTTGAGGGTGATGACCTTTAAAAAAGCTTACTTTATTGTTTCCTTCCAATAAAGTTCAAATTTGTCTTAAATGTACTATTTGTACTTGGCAACACCATATTTTAATATCTAAGTCAAACTTTATTGGAGCTTTCGACATAATTCGCCTCAATTATATGGATCAAAACAAAACAAAAATAAAAGCTTTTACACGTTTCTTTATTTTTGTCTGTGCGAGCAATGCACATGAAGTTGTTTCAGTGATTTGAAATAATTTGTTTAGTGGTTAAAAATTGTGTTTATAATATTTGTGTAATTCTTAATAAATAGACCGCATATATTGAATTAAAATTGTGGTTAGCAACATAAAGGAAGAATGTTCAAAAAAAAATGTCTAGTTATCCTAGTGACCACAAGGTTTATGTGAGTGGTTTGGATACTAGAACACTGAG
Organism: Teleopsis dalmanni; assembly: GCF_002237135.1. NCBI lineage: Eukaryota > Metazoa > Arthropoda > Insecta > Diptera > Diopsidae > Teleopsis > Teleopsis dalmanni. The sequence goes on from NW_024036260.1 coordinate 1,877, forward strand.
CGGTCGTCGTGCACGAGTGAAATTATCTACCGGTAAATATATCAATGGTGGTCGTGGTGGTCAAAGACGCAATTATAATGCAGATAAAAAAATGTTACGAATGGTGACGTGCTCGGCAGAAACACCCAGACAGAGACATTGGCCGTTCTCATGAACAATGCGAGAAGTTCGAGGTAATGTCAGCTTATTTGACTATTTTTTACTTGTGATATTAATATTTTATTCTCTCCCAGGCCTACATAACATCTCCACTCCTTTTCCTTTTAGGTTTTAACTGTTTCTTTAGTAATGGTACTGCTTCTGGCTTCTTCTGTCTCCCCTTATATTGCTTAATCGTTAATGGTTTTGGACCGGCTGGTTTGTCCACTGGTATGTATTTTGGTACTTCTATTGGAAGACCGTTTATACGTTGAGGGATGTATTCTTCAACGTTGTTATGAATATTTAAAAATGTTTCCCACATTTGGAAGATATTTTTTGCTTCTTCCAGCAAAGGCATACAAAGTGATTATTTATTATATTGATAAAAAATTGAGAAAAACTTTCCTAGTCTTCTCTTGAGAATATGGTTTGA
>NW_024036261.1:0-2447 GCF_002237135.1 Teleopsis dalmanni
AATACCGTACAACATTGTATTGTTTTATCAAATTTCATAATTCATTAAATATTAATATTACCTGTATACTCAATATCTAACAGTAACAAATACATCTAACAGAGTTAAAGGAATTTATGATTATGCTTCAAAAGTAGTTTTTGTTAACTTTTTTATTTGGTACTTGATTTTAGTAACTTTTTCATCAATTCATATCAGAAAAATATAAATAATATGAAAAATTATCGTGTAACATTGTACTACTGCTTAGTATTTTTATATATGTGTCGAAAAACATATGAATTTATTGCATATGTTATACAGTTTGAGAGACAAGATTTGTTTTTTGTATGTAGAATATTTTGCAAAATTAAATGTTAATATTACCTATATAATCAATATTTAACAGTAACAAATACATCTAACAGAGTTAAAGGAATTTATGATTCTGCTTCAAAAGTACTTTTTATCAACTTTTTCATTTGGTATTTGATTTTAATAACTTTTTCATCAATTCATATTAGAAAAATATAAATAATTTGAAAAATTACCGTGCAACATTGTACTACTTCTTAGTATTTTTACATATGTATTGAAAAATACATGAAATGATTGCATATGTTATACAATTTGCGAAAGAAGATTTATTTTTTGTATGTAGAACATTTTGCAAAATTGTGCTACTCATGTTCTACAATTTGAATACCAAAATATTAAAGAAAATATACGTTTTTCAAAAAATACCGTACAATATTTTTTTATTTTATCAAATTTCATAATTAATTAAATATTAATATTACCTATAAACTCAGTATATAAGGATAACAAAATCTTCTAATAGAGTTAAAAGAATTTATGATTATACTTCAGAAGTAGTTTTTGTCAACTTTTCTATTTGGTACTCGATTTTAATAACTTTTTCATCAGTTCGTATTAGAAAAATATTACAAATTTGTATAATTACCGTGTAACATTGTACTACTGCTTAGTATTTTTACATATGTATTGAAATATATATGAATTGATTGCATATATACAGTTTGCGAGAGAAGATTTGTTTTTTGTATGTAGAATATTTTTGTTAATTTTGCAAAATTGTGCTACTCATGTTCTACAATTTAAACACCAAAATATTATAGAAAATATACGTTTTTCAAAAAATACCGTACAAAATGTTTTTATTTTATCAAGTTTCATAATTTATTAAATATTAATATTACCTATAAACTCAATATATAAGGGTAACAAATACTTCTAACAGAGTTAAAAGAATTTATGATTATGCTTTAAAAGTAGTTTTTGCAAACTTTTTTATTTGGTACTCGATTTTAATAACTTTTTCATCAGTTCATATTAGAAAAATATAAATAATTTGAAAAATTACCGTGTAACATTGTACTACTGCTTAGTATTTTTACATATGTATTGGAAAATATATGAATTGATTACATATGTTATGCTATACAATTTGCGAAAGAAAATTTGTTTTTTGTATGTAGAATATTTTGCAAAATTGTGCTACTCATGTTCTACAATTTAAATACCAAAATATTATAGAAAATATACGTTTTTCAAAATATACCGTACAACATTTTATTATTTTATCAAATTTCATAATTTATTAAATATTAATATTACTTATAAACTCAATATATAAGAGTTACAAATACTTCTAACAGAGTTAAAGGAATTTATGATTATGCTTCAAAAGTACTTTTTGTCAACTTTTTTATTTGGTACTTGATTTTAATAACTTTTTCATCAATTCATATCAGAAACATATAAATAATTTGAGAAATGACAGTGAAACATACTACTACTTCTTAGTATTTTTAAAAATTTATATTGAAAAATACATGAAATGATTGCATATGTTATACAGTTTGCGAGAGAAGATTTGTTTTTTGTATGTAGAATATTTTGCAAAATTGTGCTACTTATGTTCTACAATTTAAATACCAAAATATTATAGAATATATATGTTCTTGAAAGAATACCGTACAACATTGTATTGTTTTATCAAATTTCATAATTCATTAAATATTAATATTACCTGTATACTCAATATCTAACAGTAACAAATACATCTAACAGAGTTAAAGGAATTTATGATTATGCTTCAAAAGTAGTTTTTGTTAACTTTTTTATTTGGTACTTGATTTTAGTAACTTTTTCATCAATTCATATCAGAAAAATATAAATAATTTGAAAAATTATCGTGTAACATTGTACTACTGCTTAGTATTTTTATATATGTGTCGAAAAATATATGAATTGATTGCATTATGTTATACAATTTGCGAAAGAAGATTTGTTTTTTGTATGTAGAATATTTTTGTTAATTTTGCAAAATCGTGCTACTCATGTTCTACAATTTAAATACCAAAATATTATAGAATATATGTGTTCTTGAAAGAATACCGTAGAACATTGTGTTGTTCTATCAATTTTCATAATTCATTGAATAT
>NW_024036262.1:0-2447 GCF_002237135.1 Teleopsis dalmanni
TCTGGCATTATTGTAGGTGTAGGCAAACCAAGTGACGTACATGTAACATTATGTGTTAACAAAATATACTCGATTTCCAATAATACTATATTAAAAGAAACATCTACACTACAACCATCTCTAACGAAATCTTCGCTTAAATTATCTCTAAATTCCACCCAAAGCGCTAATGCATTTGCTGGAATATTGAAGGCACAATTAATCGCAAACAAATTACGCATTTGTTTTCCTGAGTTAAATGTCTTAGCTTCATTGAGAGAAACTCTCCACTCGTTATAATTGGACGCAATTCCCCTAGCATGATTCGATAAATGTCCTATAAACAATTCCATTGAATGTACGCACATCTTCATATGATTTTGGCCCTTTTACATGCAACAAAAGTAATCTTAAATGGAATTGCTCAATTTCTTTGGGAGACACCATATAGACACCGAGTAATAATTTTATCTCCTCCTCGTTGTCTTTTTTGCCAAGATTTTCTACTATCAATCCAAACATAATGCAATGAAATTTCCATATACGTATATTGATTAGCAGATGAATCACTTTGATTCAATTGAAAGAAAGCTAATAGCTTCGTAAGCTTAGGATTTTCTACTGCTTGTCTTTCTTGGCCTTCGCGAAATATAATATTTTGTCTTTGTGGCAAATGAATGTCAAGACGAATTATAATATGAGACTGAAAATGCATAGGAAATTCATATATTCGCCACATAGCCTCAGTTGATCCCACATATCGACCATTCAAAAAATTTCTAACGTCATCTACTTCAACTTATACTTGTTAGTCATTTTCGTTTGTGCTTTCACTTTGAATTAAAACAGTTGCACTATCAAAACCCTTATATACATATTTATATATGTACTTAATACTTTTGACGGAAGTGCACACCTCGACATTAATGTGACAATTATATTTTGCAAACAAATACGGGTTGTATGGAACGACATAACGATTATCTAAAGACTTTCCTCTAACATCAACGGAAACATTATTATCGCGCCGTCTATACAACGGATAACCATTAACTGATTCTTTCGTTAATTGTACAAAATCCTTTGGAAATTGTTTTGAATATTTTCCATCTTGCATACATACAGAGCTTGGATTCAAAACACCGCATGGACCGTGCATCATGTGTTTGACAACAAATTCATGTAATTTTGGCTGCAAATTTTTATCCGGTATCTCTGCACAAACTATTTTATCAATATCAGCCGGCCCGACAATTTTGTCATTTTCACATAAAGTTATCAAAATGTGAGCATGAGGCAAACCTCTTTTTTGAAATTCGATTGTATATATAAGAGCCTCAACTTTGCCAAAAATATATTTATTCCAAATGTCAGAAATGAGTTCTTTTAACTTCGATTTAAATACACGCACAACTATTTCAGGCCTGAAATGAGATGATTCATTAGGATCAATATTATATACAATTTCCGCCCAATTCTGATTGCAAGTCATTGTAACAAAAAGCGATGGCTTGCCAAAATACTGAACAATTGACATTGCATCTAAGTAATTTTGATACATGTTTCTCGGAGACCCAGTGAAGGATGAAGACAAAATCACTTTACGACCTAAGCTACCATCTCCTACTTGATTCGTTTGCAAATAATCACTAATATTGTTATACACATCTGCCCTCAAATTTACTTGATTCTGTCTTATAAAATGTAGTCGACATACTTCTATTCTCACATACATATCAACAATGTATTGCAAAAATAGTTTTTGCGATTTATGCAAAAAGCTAAATTGATCCCTTATTGCAAAACTGAAGCATGCAAATTGTAACATTGTAACTTTATTTCGAATCTGCCTACCATTAGAATTATGTTGCACGTTATGCGATATATTAACGTGCCAACCAAAATCTCCACTTGGGAATAGTAAAGGATATGCCAATGGTTCCAAAGCAGAATCTAATACTAATACATTCTTAACTACACCATTTGTTTTTAAAAAAGATATCATATTTCTCTCAAATGGTGGTTCACCATCTATAGTCGTAAATATTATATCTTCGTATATCTGTATCACGATTCACGATAATTGCCATACAAATCTCTTTTGTGCATTGCATACTCTATCATAATGTTCTTTCATTGTACAAAATGAATATCTCTCGAATTGAAGTGTTGTTAATGTCGATTCAACCAATTAATTAACCTTAACTATCACACAATTCACAATTAAAATTCATCACAATTAAAATTTAACTATCACACAATACACTTGAAATAAATCTAAAAATTTCAAACTCATTAACCTTAACTATCCACATTTCACAATTAAAATATATCACATTTAAAATTTATCAAAATTAAAATTTATCACAATTAAAATTTAACTATCACACAATGCAAATAAAACGATTGATATCAAAGGATATTTCCACTTCAATGCGTTTTTTTTATTCACAAACAATATTTGAAAT
>NW_024036263.1:0-2444 GCF_002237135.1 Teleopsis dalmanni
TTGTACATAAAATGTATCTGTACAAGTTTATTTCTTTGCTTACCACTTGCAGAAATCTCTAAAATTCGTAGTCAAAGCCATTGCTGCACCGTGCAATGCAAATGTTTCCATTGCAACATCAGGCAGTCGCCTTAACCACCTTAACCACCTTTTTGGAAAAGATTGTCTTTGTCTTTATGTTTGCACAAGATACAAATACTTTCATTTGCAGTACTTGTACGTACGTTTATGGACACAATAGCGGTATGGTAAAGTTACGATACATGAAACAATCACTTCCATACACTAATTAGTAACCTTTTTTATAGAATAATTTTATTGTTTTCGTTGTCCTATAAAAGGAAAGAAAACACGTGTCAATTGCTGTGCTGCCCCTCCTATGGAAGGCTACTCAAATCTAATTTAGACTATTTAACATTTTATTTCACATTAAAGTGAGCGAGGCAATAAGAAGGAATGGACCATGGACCATGGACCATGTCCAATTGCATTTAATACTCACTTCGGTTTTAAAATTTTATTTGATCATTAAAACACAATTAGGCAATTACCCCATGGCATCACCTAATTAATTGAATCGGATTGAATATTATCTGAAAGATTTAGGATAATTTAAATATACTCGTATAGTAATTATGTAATAAAGTGGTAGTAAAAAGTTGAAAGCCTATAAAATAATTGTAATTTTTTTTTTATCTCATGATAAAGATTTTTATTTATTTTATGTTTTAAGCATATTGTGCTTTTATGTTACGTTTTATAAATTTAAGATACATAAAATTTTGACGCTATATAAAATCCTGAACACTAGTAAGGAATTTGTTTGTCAATAAGAAATTTAATTATTACTAGAAAAATATATTATATATATAGTAAATATTCGTTCAAATAAAAATATATGAACGATTATATTTTTATTTATTCAAAAATATTTTATTCAAAAAGAATCCTGCTTTCAACTTTTGAATTTCTTAACGTTACCACAAATTCTCTATCTGTTACTTTAAAATAGTATTCCCTTCAACAAAGTGGATGGAGGTATGAGGATTTTATAGAGCATATTATTGCGGCTGATTTCATTCGACAGTCATTGTACAATTAAAAAAAATTGCGAGTGTATAGTAGAATAGTACATATAATTTTTTTTATTTAAATAAATGCTCAAAATATTATAAATGACAATTTATTTATTCTTAACAAATGTTTTTATAAGTAGAGAACTCATCTGCTAATAGGACGAATTGCCATGTGAGTATACTTCAAGGAGTAGTTATAGTCATGCCAATCTAACCAGTTAACATCTTGTGCAAATTTATCTTTGGGGTACGATCCGCGTAAATATTGTCTATTTAAGTTACTTCTTTATTTTTTATTAACGATTCTTAAAATAAAGACAAAAATCGTTTTCCAAAACGAATCCAAAATATTGACAAACACTAGTACCTCAATTTTGAAACCTTAAGTCAGTTGATAAACTGTGTATTTAAATTCTTAAACCAAAAAGTTGATAAAACAGCTTAGATTCTGTTTAAACATGTTTGAATACATCTCTACAACCGGAAACTCAAACTAGTGTTAGATTCAATCCGGGGCACAATAGACCCGACGGTATATACCATTATCACATCAATAATACATTCAATCTACAACTGTTAGAAAATGTTCAATATACCCCCTACCAAAGTGTTGCTAACAATAATTTGTTAAAGAAGCTAACAGACTGCTGTCATTGTAATTACTTTCATCTGAGATCTAGCGTTTGAGTTTTACTTATAATAGGATTTAATGAAGTTGATATCTATGTTATAGATAAAAATTTCGTTTCATTTCGGTATTAGTACTCAACCATCGATTACATTGCAATATTTTTATTTAAATTTCCCTTTAAGTCTGGTACTCTTAAGAGCAACTTTAATGAGCCCACATCTTTGTTCTACGTTCTGCTCAAAAAGTACTTTTTATAAATCAGTAATCATTTTGTAAATAAAACACACAAATTTAAATTTTATTCCAAATTTATTTGATCTCCTACAAAATATGCGCCTTCTGAAGCGATACACATATCGTTAAGCCAACGATTAACCCAATCTTCCATACACTTTTCGTAGGCCCGTGAAGGTATGGCTTTTAGTTCCTTCAGCGAATTCTCTTTTACCGATTCAATCGACTCAAAACGCTTACCGCGAAGGCGCAATTTGAGTTTCGGGTACAGGAAAAAGTCGCACGGATCCAGATCTGGCGAATATGGGGCCGGAGCGATGACAGTGGTGCCGTGTTTGGTCAAAAAATCGCGTACAACAAGAATTTTCCATAGTCATAAATTTGAGAGTCTCATATTTCGAAAGGGTGTACCAATATAACAAAAAAAATTTTGAAAAAGGTCTATTATTTAAGGAGTAGTTAACAAAGAACAAAATCCGGATACTTTTTGAGCAGAAGGTATA
>NW_024036264.1:0-2443 GCF_002237135.1 Teleopsis dalmanni
TTAATATTCATATTTATATTCTTATATTCATATTCTCATATTCATAAGTTCAATATTCATATCATATTCTATTCATTATATCATGATTCATATTCATATTTCTAATTTTCATATTCAATATTCAATATTCATGATTTTCATTTCATAATTTCATATTCATATATTCATATTCATATTCATATTCATATTCATATTCATATTCATATTCATATTCATATTCATATTCATATTCATATTCATATTCATATTCATAGTCATATTCATATTCATATTTTCATATTCACATTCACATTCATATTCATATTCATATTCATATTCATATTCATATTCATATTCATATTCATATGCATATTCATATTCATATTCATATTCATATTCATATTCATATTAATATTCATATTTTCATATTCATATTCATATTCATAGTTCAATTCATGTATGAATATGAATATGAATATGAATATGAATATGAATATGAATATGAATATGAATATGAATATGAATATGAATATGAATATGAATTTGAATATGAATTTGAATATGAATATGAATATGAATATGAATATGAATATGAATATGAATATGAATATGAATATGAATATGAATATGAATATGAATATGAATATGAATATGGAAATGAATATGAATATGAATATGAATATGAATATGAATATGAATATGAATATGAATATGAATATGAATATGAATATGAATATGAATATGAATATGAATATGAATATGAATATGAATATGAATATGAATATGAATATGAATATGAATATGAATATGAATATGAATATGAATATGAATATGAATATGAATATGAATATGAATATGAATATGAATATGAATATGAATATGAATATGAATATGAATATGAATATGAATATGAATATGAATATGAATATGAATATGAATATGAATATGAATATGAATATGAATAGGAATATGAATATGAATATGAATATGAATATGAATATGAATATGAATATGAATATGAATATGAATATGAATATGAATATGAATATGAATATGAATATGAATATGATTATTCAATAGGAATATGAATAAGAATATTCAATAAGAATATGAATGTGAATATGAATATGAATATGAATATGAATATGAATATGAATATGAATATGAATATGAATATGAATATGAATATGAATATGAATAGAATATGAATATGAATATGAATATGAATATGAATATGAATATGAATATGAATATGAATATGAATATGAATATGAATATGAATATGAATATGAAGATGAAAATGAATATGAAAATGAATATGAATATATGAACATGAGAATATTAATATGAAAATATGAATATGAATATAAATAAGATAATATGAATATGAGAATATGAATATAAGAATATGAATATGAATATTAATAGAAGAATATGAATATGAGAAAACGAATATGAATATGTGAATATGAACATGAGAATATGAATATGAAAATATGAATATGAAAATATGAATATGAGAATATGAATATGATAATATGAATATGAATATTAATAAGAGAATATGAATACGAGAATATGAATATTAATATGAGAATATGAATATGAGAAAACGAATTTGAATATGTGAATATGAACATGAGAATATTAATATGAAAATATGAATATGAATATAAATAAGATAATATGAATATGAGAATATGAATATAAGAATATAAATATGAATATTAATATGAGAATATAAATATGAGAAAACGAATATGAATATGTGAATATGAACATGAGAATATGAATATGAAAATATGAATATGAAAATATGAATATGAGAATATGAATATGATAATATGAATATGAATATTAATAAGAGAATATGAATATGAGAATATGAATATTAATATGAAAATATGAATATGAGAAAACGAATATGAATATGTGAATATGAACATGAGATTATTAATATGAAAATATGAATATGAATATAAATAAGAGAATATGAATATGAGAATATGAATATAAGAATATAAATATGAATATTAATATGAGAATATAAATATGAGAAAACGAATATGAATATGTGAATATGAACATGAGAATATTAATATGAAAATATGAATATGAATATAAATAAGATAATATGAATATGAGAATATGAATATAAGAATATGAATATGAATATTAATAGAAGAATATGAATATGAGAAAACGAATATGAATATGTGAATATGAACATGAGAATATGAATATGAAAATATGAATATGAATATAAATAAGAGAATATGACTATAAGAATATAAACATGAATATTAATATGAGAATATAAATATGAGAAAACGAATATGAATATGTGAATATGAACATGAGAATATTAATATGAAAATATGAATATGGGAGTATATGAATATGAATATGAATATGAATATGAATATGAATATGAATATGAATATGAATATGAATATGAATATGA
>NW_024036266.1:0-2441 GCF_002237135.1 Teleopsis dalmanni
TTTCGGCATAGCCCGAAAGAGTCAATTTTTTCGTGTCCGAGACGCTCTCGAAAATACAAGACGCTACACGAAAATAATATTTTCTATAATAAATGATGTTTTGCTAGTGCAATAAAAATCCAACTTTTGACTTTTGATGCTTTTTTGATACATTTGCAATTTAACATTTGATTTAAATATCACATTAAATTAATTACATATTTATAAATAAGTATGTTGTAACACATATGTACTGTGATAAATACTAAACTATTGTTAAATTATAAATCTAGTTATCTTTATTTTTGGCTAACACATAAATTGAATCATTTTAATTTTTGAATTTTGAAAATTAATTCTTTTTTCAATGCATAAATTTAACAAATTTTTAAAATATATTTATTGTAAAGCGTAAAAAGTAGTCTTAAAAGCTTCTAAATATCATTCAAACACGTTTTTTTTTATTGTCGGTTGTGCAAAATTTATTAAAATTAATAATAGTTTTTCATTTAACCGTAGTATATACTACTTTTAGCACTAGGAAACCCTTTTCTTTTGAAAAATTGCGGTAACTTAAAACTTCAAACGTTAAACGTCAAATTATAGTTTTTTAGTTTTAACTGAGAGTCGTAGTGTTCGGTTCATATTTTTGCGAACTTAGTTTTAAATTAAAATTGTGATATATTAAAAGTGAATTCAATACAAATTAGAAATGTATAAGGTATCTATATTAAAGATTTAAAAAGTTTTACTATAATTTTACAATTAGAATAATACATTCCAGCCCTTTACGCATGCTTCAGTGTGCAAGCCAAATAATCCAAAAGGTGTAAAAAAGGAGATTATTTTTCCAGTGCGTTTATACAAAAATAAGAATGAAACTAATGGATATCATATTATGCAGTTTAATGATCGTTCAAAAACTGGATTCACTTCATGGAAAGATGTTACCTTGGAAGGTGATTTTAATATGGATACGGAATCCAGTACTCCTACAAAGGATTACGATCTGAAAGAATATGAAGAGCAGCGTCGCAAAAAATATGGTATGGTACCAAAAAATGATATTTCTAAAGCTGAAAAATGGAAAATTAACGTGAACAATAATGGATGTGAACATTATAAAGGTGAGATGACAGATCAAGACACGGAGAATTGCGTTTTTTTTGTTGCTGAAAGAAATGTTTGTAGTGGTGGTTTGGTGGTTCGTCAGATTACCAATTGGTATAACTTTGAAGAACATACTTCATATACAGGTCACAACGTAGAAAACGCTGCAATGCAATATAGAAACAGAAAGAGAGCTTTTAATTATTTTGCTTCAAAGTTACAGCATCAGGCAAAAGCAATCACAGAGAGAGAACGTGCTATTAAAAAAACCAAAGTTGGTGGTACGACCGAAAGCTATGATTTCGATGAGAAAACAGGTGTTAATGAAAAAGAAAATGATAGCGATAATGAAGGATGTTTTAAAAATATAAAAAAAGGATCTCAACCGTCAAATGATGCAGATAATATTGAGGATATTGCCAAAAGAAATGATTATTACGGGTCATCCAGTGAGGAAACTTCAGAATTCGAGGCTTTTTACTACGGCAAGACAATGTATAAAAAATTAAATTCTAAGCAAAAGAAACGTAAGTAGAAAAATTGAAATGAATACACAACTACAGTTTGTAATATTTTCTCACCATCTTTTTAATCGTATAAGTACTTAAACTAAATTAAGTTAAATTTAAACACGATTATAAAATATATTTAACATAGAAAAAATTGTCTGCTATAGTTAATGCTTGTTGTTGTTGTTGTAATCCGCCGGGATTTGAAAACCAGATAACATGTAAGGATTAGAAGGCGTAAACATGGGTAGGGGAGTGGATAGGGTTAGACTTAATGGAATAAGAGGAAGGGGAGAGGATGGATATAATTGAAATCAACCAGAATCCAGCCGTAGAAATCTAGCTATCTCAATGAGATGAGTTCAAAGGTCGTTTGGATTTAAATTAGTGTGTGCAGTGGGACAAGAGAACAGATGGGCGACGTCATGGGGGTAGAACTGCATTTTGGGCACACATTAAAAAATAATGCTTAATTTATTGTAATTGTGTTTATTATGTTTCTATTTTTATGAGCATGAAAAAATAAATATATTTTTAAGAAAATGATGAAAATTTATAGAAACAAATAAACAATGAACAACAAAAAATACTTCTTAACAACAGGAAGAACAGATCTAGGCTCATTTTCTATATTACTACTCTTATTTTAATAGACATTAGTTTATCAAATAATAAAACATTTTCAAGAACACATTACCAACTACATTACCAACTAAACAATTAAGGAATAATTGAAAATAAAATATAATTTCATATATACATATTTTTGTAATTTTATATATTCATCAGGTAAACGTAAAGCTCCAAGCAAGGTCCAATCAACTCCAGTAGAAGACAATAATA
>NW_024036267.1:0-2439 GCF_002237135.1 Teleopsis dalmanni
AATGGCACGTGTTTCTCTCGACATTCCGAGTCAGAAAAAAAATACTAGCACAATATAATATATAACAAATAGTAAATAATAAACAAAGCTTAGATATTTGCTGTTATTGTTTCGTTAGAAAATAATTATTCCTATTTGTTTTATTTTTCACATTATACAACGTCCAACAATTGTGCACTTGCATTCGTTAATGTATGTATCTAATAAATTATTTATTAATTAATATGGCACTCGTGCAGAATAAAATTAAACGTATATTTTTTTCAATTAGTTTATATCATTATCTGGCTTTTAAAGATTTACCTAATATGATATTAATATCCGTAAACAGAATTACGTAAACTGAAATGAATGAACATGTGCAAGTATTTGCCTTCATGAGGCAAATTGATTTTTCATTAGATATTCGTAAGAACGGAAAGTCTCAGAATCGAAATGTACGTTATTTTACTAGCAGTTATATAACTTAAAGAAAGTGAAATAATGTTTGATTTATTAACTGATTTTTTATTAAACTTAAGTTTAAGATAATGCATATACGAGCAGGTATGTAGATAGGTTGGAGTGGCGGCCTTGTAACCAAGAAAGCTCACTTGAGCTCAAATAATAGACTGAAACGTCAGTATACGACGTTGAACGCCGAAAAAGGTGATGACTCCCCCATTAGGTAAAGGAAAACCAACCTGACAGTTCTATGAATTTGACTATGTCTCTAATATTACAAGATGACAGCTCGGTCAGGTCGGTATGCAAGTATGTATGTTATTAAATGAACGTAAATCATATCCTGATTTTTGTAATCTTTAGTAAGCAAATAAAATTCCACTCTTTAGTTTTATAGGAGTATATGATATTGATATCTTATATATATGTATTTCATTAATAAAGGTTCGAAAATAAATACTAAGCCCTTCTGCTCTCCTTCTACTTTCGTTCACTGGAATGGGGGTTGCATTCGCTGAACGCGGCTGCAATCTTCCACATCCATTCCTAAGAGGTGGTTTAGTGGGTTCAAGTCTCACACGGCGGCTTTCGATGCTTCCACCTACTCAAAAAAAAAAAAAAAAAAAAAAGGTTCGAAAATACTAATATTCTGTTAGTCTATTCACAATTAGCTTTAAACGCTTTTTATTCAATGACTTCTTGTTAAAAGAAGAATAAAAGATAAAGTATCTCATAAAAATTCAAACACATTGATAAATGTAATTACCAGATTAATTTCTAAAGTTTAAGTACTTTATTACGAAAGAGAAATGTATATTCCATATCTAGATTTAGTTTTGGAATTTCATTTAATTAATATATATTAATTATTATGTGGGTATTTTGGGGTTTTTGGTCTAATAAACTTAATATCTGAAAATCCTCTTAACTAAGTATTCTTACTTATTTACACTTCCTTAAGATACTCTACATATTTTTTTATCAAAGTCTGGACATTACAATAATTGATTTAGTTTAGTCTTTAATTGTGTTGAAGGTCTAGCTGTTGACAATCTGAATCAAACAATAAATAGCAAAGTTAGATTTGCTTGAGGCATGAAATTATAAACAGAAATCATTGCAAAATTTTAAGGTTTTCTTATGGCTTTATGTCGCCATGACTTTAGACTATTTATAAGAAAAATCACACATCACATCACTTGCGCCAAACACTTACCTCGTCTAAGACCCGCCGATAACAGCTAATGTTCAACTTGTTCCGATGACGACAACACCACGGAACATTTATTATGCTTTTATCTTGTACTCTCAAGACTCCGACTTAAATTTGGTTGGTGGTCTTAATACCAACTCCAAACGTACTCTATTTCCACAAAATTAGCTAAAAATCATTATAAAATTAAAGGAATGGGATTCACAGTACAATGGACCTTTACGGTTTGAGTGCTGAATATCTTTTTAAAAATCATTTAAAAAAGATGATTTTAGTGGCTTAAAGTTCTAGACGATGACTTACAATGCTCTGCACCTACTAAGAAAAAAATGGATTTTTTTTATATAACAATATTGGAACTATACTGTCTAAGATGTCAAGATTCATATTTAAAAAGTATAGCATAATATATTATAGCTTTCATGAATTTTATAATATTATTTTAGTTTTATTATTTAACACTAATATGGTTTTTGAAAATCTTCTGTAATCTGTGCGTGAGTATCTTCATTATAACTGTCTTATATTTTTAATGGCATATTATTGTGCAATCTAGTACATTTAGATATATTGTATGAGCATATAAATGAAAACCTATTTATATAAAACACAAAATAATGCTGTAACAAGCGTTAGAGTTAAGTTAAAATATTAAGTGAGTATATTTGTATCTATAAGCCAATATATTTCAAAAATATGTATCTAAAAGGTTTTTGCGTAGAAAATACTTAACAGTGACTTGCATAAATTAAAAATTATATAACTTTTCGATGGCGTGCAAG
>NW_024036268.1:0-2435 GCF_002237135.1 Teleopsis dalmanni
AAAGTCACAAATTCGATGGTTTTGCGAGCGTACATGTTAAAATGTGCAAAATATAAGAGTTTTGAGAAATTTTCTTAAAGTCACAAATTCGATGGTTTTACGATCGCACATGTTAAAATATGCAAAATATTAGAGTTTTGAGAAACTTATTGAAAATCACAAATTCGATGGTTTTACGATCGTACATGTTAAAATGTGTAAAATATAAAAGTTTTTAGAAACTTACTGAGAATCACAAATTCGATGGTTTTACGATCGCACATGTTAAAATATGCAAAATATTAGAGTTTTGAGAAACTTATTGAAAATCACAAATTCGATGGTTTCACGATCGTACATGTTAAAATATGCAAAATATTAGAGTTTTGAGAAACTTATTGAAAATCACAAATTCGATGGTTTCACGATCGTAAATGTTAAAATGTGTAAAATATAAGAGTTATAGAAACTTACTGAAAATCACAAATTCGATGATTTTACGATCGCATATGTTAAAATATGCAAAATATTAGAGTTTTGAGAAACTTATTGAAAATCACAAATTCGATGGTTTTACGATCGCACATGTTAAAATATGCAAAATATTAGAGTTTTGAGAAACTCATTGAAAATCACAAATTCGATGGTTTTACGATCGTATATGTTAAAATGTGTAAAATATAAGTTTTTAGAAACTTACTGAAAATCACAAATTCGATAGTTTTACGATCGCACATGTTAAAATATGCAAAATATTAGAGTTTTGAAAAACTTATTGAAAATCACAAATTCGATGGTTTTACGATCGAATATGTTAAAATGTGTACAATATTAGAGTTTTGAGAAACTTATTGAAAATCACAAATTCGATGGTTTTACGATCGCACATGTTAAAATATGCAAAATATTAGAGTTTTTAGAAACATTGAAAATCACAAATTCGATGGTTTTACTATCGCATATGTTAAAATATGCAAAATATTAGAGTTTTGAGAAACTTATTGAAAATCACAAATTCGATGGTTCTACGATCGCACATGTTAAAATATGCAAAATATTAGAGTTTTGAGAAACTTATTGAAAATCACAAATTCGATGGTTTTACGATCGCACATGTTAAAATATGCAAAATATTAGAGCTTTGAGAAACTTAATGAAAATCACAAATTCGATGGTTTCACGATCGAACATGTTAAAATATGCAAAATATTAGAGTTTTGAGAAACTTATTAAAAATCACAAATTCGATGGACGATCGTACATGTTAAAATGTGTAAAATGTAAAAGTTTTGAGAAACTTACTGAAAATCACAAATTCGATGGTTTTACGATTGTACATGTTAAAATATGCAAAATATTAGAGTTTTGAGCAATTTGCTTAAAGTCACAAATTCGATGGTTTTGCGAGCGTACATGTTAAAATGTGCAAAATATAAGAGTTTTGAACAATTTACTTAAAGTCACAAATTCGATGGTTTTGCGAGCGTACATGTTAAAATGTGCAAAATATAAGAGTTTTGAGAAATTTGCTTAAAGTCACAAATTCGATGGTTTTACGATCGCACATGTTAAAATATGCAAAATATTAGAGTTTTGAGAAACTTATTGAAAATCACAAATTCGATGGTTTCACGATCGTACATGTTAAAATGTGTAAAAGGTAAAAGTTTTGAGAAACTTACTGAAAATCACAAATTCGATGGTTTTACGATCGCACATGTTAAAATATGCAAAATATTAGAGTTTTGAGAAACTTATTGAAAATCACAAATTCGATGGTTTTTACGATCGCACATGTTAAAATATGCAAAATATTAGAGTTTTGAGAAACATTGAAAATCACAAATTCGATGGTTTTACATGTTAAAATGTGTAAAATATAAGAGTTTTTAGAAACTTACTGAGAATCACAAATTCGATGGTTTTACGATCGCACATGTTAAAATATGCAAAATATTAGAGTTTTGAGAAACTTATTGAAAATCACAAATTCGATGGTTTCACGATCGTACATGTTAAAATATGCAAAATATTAGAGTTTTGAGAAACTTATTGAAAATCACAAATTCGATGGTTTCACGATCGTAAATGTTAAAATGTGTAAAATATAAGAGTTATAGAAACTTACTGAAAATCACAAATTCGATGATTTTACGATCGCATATGTTAAAATATGCAAAATATTAGAGTTTTGAGAAACTTATTGAAAATCACAAATTCGATGGTTTTACGATCGCACATGTTAAAATATGCAAAATATTAGAGTTTTGAGAAACTCATTGAAAATCACAAATTCGATGGTTTTACGATCGTATATGTTAAAATGTGTAAAATATAAGTTTTTAGAAACTTACTGAAAATCACAAATTCGATAGTTTTACGATCGCACATGTTAAAATATGCAAAATATTAGAGTTTTGAAAAACTTATTGAAAATCACAAATTCGATGGTTTTA
>NW_024036269.1:0-2433 GCF_002237135.1 Teleopsis dalmanni
CTCAAAACTCTTATATTTGGCATATTTTAACATGTAAGATCGTAAAACCATCGAATTTGTGACTTTAAGCAAGTTTCTCAAAACTCTTATATTTGGCATATTTTGACATGTAAGATCGTAAAACCATCGAATTTGTGACTTTAAGCGAGTTTCTCAAAACTCTTATATTTTGCATATTTTAACATTTACGATCGTAAAACCGAATTTGTGATTTTCAATAAGTTTCTCAAAACTCTAATATTTTGCATATTTTAACATGTGCGATCGTAAAACCATCGAATTTGTGATTCTCAGTAAGTTTCTAAAAACTCTTATATTTTACACATTTTAACAAGTACGATCGTAAAACCATCGAATTTGTGATTTTCAATAAGTTTCTCAAAACTCCAATATTTTGCATATTTTAACATGTACGATCGTAAAACCCGAATTTGTGATTTTCAACAAGTTTCTCAAAACTCTAATATGTTGCACATTTTAACATGTACGATCGTAAAACCATCGAATATGTGACTTTAAGCAAGTTTCTCAAAACTCTTATATTTTGCATATTTTAACATGTACGATCGTAAAACCATCGAATTTGTGATTTTCAGTAGGTTTCTCAAAACTCTTATATTTTGCATATTTTAACATGTGCGATCGTAAAACCATCAAATTTGTGATTTTCAATAAGTTTCTCAAAACTATTATATTTTGCATATTTTAACATGTACGATCGTAAAACCATCGAATTTCCGATTTTCAGTAAGTTTCTCAAAACTCTAATATTTTACACATTTTAACATGTACGATCGTAAAACCACCGAATTTGTGATTTTCAACAAGTTTCTCAAAACTATAATATTTTGCATATTTTAACATGTGCGATCGTAAAACCATCGAATTTGTGATTTTCAATAAGATTCTCAAAACTCTAATATTTTGCATATTTTAACATGTACGATCGTAAACCATCGAATTTGTGATTTTCAATAAGTTTCTCAAAACTCTTATATTTTGCATATTTTAACATGTGCGATCGTATAACCATCGAATTTGTGATTTTCAGTAAGTTTCTCAAAACTCTTATATTTTGCATATTTTAACATGTACGATCGTAAAACCATCGAATTTGTGATTTTCAATAAGTTTCTCAAAACTCCTATATTTTGCATATTTTAACATGTACGATCGTAAAACCACCGAATTTGTGATTTTCAACAAGTTTCTCAAAACTCTAGTATGTTGCACATTTTAACATGTACGATCGTAAAACCATGGAATATGTGACTTTAAGCAAGTTTCTCATAACTCTTATATTTTGCATATTTTAACATGTACGATCGTAAAACCATCGAATTTGTGATTTTCAGTAGGTTTCTCAAAACTCTTATATTTTGCATATTTTAACATGTGCGATCGTAAAACCATCAAATTTGTGATTTTCAATAAGTTTCTCAAAACTATTATATTTTGCATATTTTAACATGTACGATCGTAAAACCATCGAATTTCCGATTTTCAGTAAGTTTCTCAAAACTCTTATATTTTACACATTTTAACATGTACGATCGTAAAACCACCGAATTTGTGATTTTCAACAAGTTTCTCAAAACTATTATATTTTGCATATTTTAACATGTGCGATCGTAAAACCATCGAATTTGTGATTTTCAGTAAGATTCTCAAAACTCTTATATTTTGCATATTTTAACATGTACGATCGTGAAACCATCGAATTTGTGATTTTCAATAAGTTTCTCAAAACTCTTATATTTTGCATATTTTAACATGTGCGATCGTAAAACCATCGAATTTGTGATTTTCAATAAGTTTCTCAAAACTCTAATATTTTGCATATTTTAACATGTGCGATCGTAAAACCATCGAATTTGTGATTTTCAGTAAGTTTCTCAAAACTCTTATATTTTGCACATTTTAACATGTACGATCGTAAAACCATCGAATTTGTGATTTTCAATAAGTTTCTCAAAACTCTAATATTTTGCATATTTTAACATGTGCGATCGTAAAACCATCGAATTTGTGACTTTAAGAAAATTGCTCAAAACTCTTATATTTTGCACATTTTAACATGTACGATCGTAAAACCATCGAATTTGTGATTTTCAGTAAGTTTCTCAAAACTTTTACATTTTACACATTTTAACATGTACGATCGTGAAAGCATCGAATTTGTGATTTTCAATAAGTTTCTCAAAACTCTAATATTTTGCATATTATAACATGTACGATCGTAAAACCATCGAATTTGTGATTTTCAATAAGTTTCTCAAAACTCTATTATTTTGCATATTTTAACATGTGCGATCGTAAAACCATCGAATTAGTGACTTTAAGCAAATTTCTAAAAACTCTAATATTTTACACATTTTAACATGTACGATCGTAAAACCATCGAATTTGTGATTTTCAATAAGTTTCTCAAAA
>NW_024036270.1:0-2432 GCF_002237135.1 Teleopsis dalmanni
CTTATACCATAAGTTTATTAAACAAATAAAAAACACGTTTAGATTGTTCATTCACTATTTTATTTCTCACAAGCGTCAACTTGAAGTTGGCTGCTTAACCTAAACCCAAAAATGTCATTTTTGGTTTCCCTTTGCCGGTAGATGGCAAAGTGAACGCCACAGCTACTCCCTCCTCAGTGCGCTAGTCACGGTGGAAATGTTGATGCTGTATCTGCAAACGTCACTTGCTTTTTGGTGCCTAGCCTTTTAACTGGATTGCTATATGTTTTCAGTGGAGGCTTCGTTTGCTGTGGATCTTCAACCGTGAATGCAGGTTTTAATCGCTCTGCCGCGACATTACTGTTTGTTCCATTTATTTCGATTGTAAAAAGACGGTCGTTAATGCGTTTGATGACTTTGAAGGGACCTGAGTATGGAGGTTCGAGTGGTTTTTTGTTGTGGTCAATGCGTAAAAATACATGCGTGCATGTGTAAAGATCCTTGTGAACAAATATGTTTCTCTTGATGTGATGCGCTGCTGGAGTTGATTTAACGTTTTGAATAAACTCTTTAAACTTGCATAAAAATGACTGATGATCATCTGTGTCAGATTCATCTTTGAAAAATTCACCCGGCAATCTCAATGTCGTTCCATACAACATTTCAGCTGCAGAGGCATTTATGTCTTCTTTCCAGGCTGTTCTTAAGCCCAGGAGAACCGTAGGTAAAATATCAAACCAGTTGAACTTGTTGTTGCACATTAACGCGGCTTTTAATGATCTGTGCCATCTCTCTATCATCCCGTTTGATGCTGGGTGATACGGTGTCGTTCGGATGCGTTTTGCACCTATCAGTTTGCCAAGGGACTCAAAAAGTGCTGATTCAAATTGCGTGCCTTGGTCGGTCGTTATAGTTTTAGGAGAACCAAATCTCGTAATCCATGTTGAATAAAATTGCGTTGCTACAGTTTCTGCAGACATGTCCTTTAAGGGCACGATTTCTGGCCACCGAGTGAACCTGTCGATCATCGTGAGGCAATACCTATACCCTTTATGTTCAGGCACTATGATAATGTCTATATGTACGTGGTCAAATCGTTGACTTGTGTGTTGAAATTCTTTCGGAGGAAATTGATTATGCCGACTAATTTTTGATTTTTGACATGCAATGCAGGTTCGAGTCCACTGCGTGATGTCTTTTTTTAACGACGGCCAAACATATTTCTGACTTATTTGTTTTTTTGTTGCTCTGTTTCCGGAATGGGATAAGTTGTGAACTGTGTCGAATATTCTTCGTCTTAAGGTTTGAGGAATGAAAGGACGAACTGTAAAAGTAGAAGTGTCGCAAAAAATTTTAACGCCATTCGGATACACTAGCTCTTGCAATTTTAGTGACGACAGGCCGTTTAGAATTTGCTTTAGTTCTGTGTCAGTGCTCTGTTGTTCTGCTATCTCTTCCGTGGTAATTGTTAGCGGCATGTTTATCTGGCTTATTCTGGACAATGTATCTGCTATTATATTGTCGCTTCCGGCTACAAAAATAATGTCCGTCGTAAATTCCGCGATGTAATTTAGATGACGCAGTTGCCGAGGGGATGCCTTCTCCATTTTTTGTTGAAAAGCATAAATTAGTGGTTTATGATCCGTTTTTACTATGGTGGTTCGACCTTCCAGTAAATGCCTGAAGTGTTTTATTGCTAGATATACAGCTAGTAGCTCTCTATCATACGTGCTATATTTGACTTGTGATGGTTTCAGTTTGCATGAGAAGTATGCTATCGGGAGCCATGTCTCGCCGTTCAGCTGTTGTAGGTGAGCGCCCACTGCTACGTCTGATGCATCTGTGGTTACACACATGGGTGCGTCAGGTGCTAAAAATGTGAGCTTAGTCGCGTTGATTATACCATCTTTGCATTGTTGGAAAGCTTGTTTAAGTTGATCGGTCCAAACAATTTTTCGTTTATCATTCTTTATTGAATTTTTGAAGAGACTATTTAGTGGCGCTTGCATTTGTGCTGCCTTAGGAATACACTTTCTGTAGAAATTGATAATGCCCAGGAAACGTCGAAGTTCCATTATGTTACTTGGCATTGTAAAATTTTTAATCACTTCAACTCGTTCTTGTGGGGGATTTAATCCTGTCGCTGATATTTCGTATCCAAGAAATGTGAGTTTTTCTACACCAAATTCGCATTTCGAACTGTTGATTACCAATCGAGCAGCTTTTAGTTTTTGTAGGACACATTCAATATGTTCTCTATGTTTAGTGTCATTTTCCGAAAATATTAGAATGTCATCTAAGTAACAGAACACGAAATCTAATTCACGAAATATTGAATCCATGTATCGCTGAAAAGTCTGTGTGGCATTTTTTAGACCAAATGGCATCACGACAAATTCAAACAGACCTATTGGTGTGCTTACCGCTGTTTTAACAATATCATCTGGATTCAT
>NW_024036271.1:0-2431 GCF_002237135.1 Teleopsis dalmanni
CATATTTTTTTAACTTACTATATGTAAAGCGCCTTTTTTGGGTGCAATTTTACAATTTGTTTGGACTGCAAGTGCCAGGCTTAGAACTCGTGCCTGTCAAATTAGAAGCGATGACTAATCGTGTTTATCCACAAGAAGCCAAGGCTGCACAAACTTTCAATGCTCAAGTTCCAGGTTTTATTCTCACTTATTTTTATTTAATTAGTGACACCAACCAAAGCATTTGCCGTGCTTTAAATTAGAACGAGCTTATAAACTACAGCTTTATTTGGAAACACAAGTTCAACGAATTGAAAGTTAATCTTTTAGCTTGCCTATTTTTGTTTCAAAGCTATTCTTTTTGTAGAGACATCTGTTATGCATATTTTTTTAACTTACTATATGTAAAGCGCCTTTTTTGGGTGCAATTTTACAAAGAAGCTATGCAAATGTTTCTCTACAAGTTCGCTAATCACGTTAAGGAAAAGCTGAACAATATTATTGTTCATATATCCTATAATTCTAATTTTTAAGGTAAATTTTTTTTTTTTTTTTGCCGATAATGGTGTGTCTTTTTATGACGAAAGAAACTATTTAAAAGTTAGACCGATTCGAATAGCAAAGAAAGGCAAAGACAAAAGTTTTTTATTTAATTTATTGAAATTTGGCTGACCATACAACGCTGTTTCGAGTATTGCCAAGTACTCTTCATCAGTGGTCTTTGGAAATAATCGAATTTTTATTTAATTAGTTTATAGTCCGTATATAATTTGTTTGGACTGCAAGTGCCAGGCTTAGAACTCGTGCCTGTCAAATTAGAAGCGATGACTAATCGTCTTTATCCACAAGAAGCCAAGGCTGCACAAACATTCAATGCTCAAGTTCCAGGTTTTATTGACACTTATTTTTATTTAATTAGTGACACCAACCAAAGCACTTGCCGTGCTTTAAATTAGAACGAGCTTATAAACTACAGCTTTATTTGGAAACACAAGTTCAACAATTTGAAAGTTAATCTTTGAGCTTGCCTATTTTTGTTTCAAAGCTATTCTTTTTGTAGAGACATCTGATATGCATATTTTTTTAACTTACTATATGTAAAGCGCCTTTTTTGGGTGCAATTTTACAAAGAAGCTATGCAAATGTTTCTCTACAAGTTCGCTAATCGCGTTAAGGAAAAGCTGAACAATATTATTGTTCATATTTCCTATAATTCTAATTTTTAAGGTAAATTTTTTTTCTTTTTTTTGCCGATAATGGCGTGTCTTTTTATGACGAAAGAAACTATTTAAAAGTTAGACCGATTCGAATAGCAAAGAAAGGCAAAACAAAAATTTTTTATTTAATTTATTGAAATTTGGCTGACCATACAACGCTGTTTCGAGTATTGCCAAGTACTCTTCATCAGTGGTCTTTGGAAATAATCGAATTTTATTTTAATTAGTTTATAGTCCGTATATAATTTGT
Source organism: Teleopsis dalmanni (assembly GCF_002237135.1). Classification (NCBI taxonomy): domain Eukaryota; kingdom Metazoa; phylum Arthropoda; class Insecta; order Diptera; family Diopsidae; genus Teleopsis; species Teleopsis dalmanni. Next base: position 1,447 of record NW_024036271.1, read on the forward strand.
TTGGACTGCAAGTGCCAGGCTTAGAACTCGTGCCTGTCAAATTAGAAGCGATGACTAATCGTGTTTATCCACAAGAAGCCAAGGCTGTACAAACTTTCAATGCTCAAGTTCCAGGTTTTATTGTCACTTATTTTTATTTAATTAGTGACACCAACCAAAGCATTTGCCGTGCTTTAAATTAGAACGAGCTTATAAACTACAGCTTTATTTGGAAACACAAGTTCAACGAATTGAAAGTTAATCTTTGAGCTTGCCTATTTTTGTTTCAAAGCTATTCTTTTTGTAGAGACATCCGTTATGCATATTTTCTTAACTTACTTTATGTAAAGCGCCTTTTTTGGGTGCAATTTTACAATTTGTTTGGACTGCAAGTGCCAGGCTTAGAACTCGTGCCTGTCAAATTAGAAGCGATGACTAATCGTGTTTATCCACAAGAAGCCAAGGCTGCACAAACTTTCAATGCTCAAGTTCCAAGTTTTATTGTCACTTATTTTTATTTTAATTAGTGACACCAACTAAAGCACTTGCCGTGCTTTTAAATTAGAACGAGCTTATAAACTACAGCTTTATTTTTGGAAACACAAGTTCAACGAATTGAAAGTTAATCTTTGAGCTTGACTATTTTTGTTTCAAAGCTATTCTTTTTGTAGAGACATCTGTTATGCATATTTTCTTAACTTACTTTATGTAAAGCGCCTTTTTTGGGTGCAATTTTACAATTTGTTTGGACTGCAAGTGCCAGGCTTAGAACTCGTGCCTGTCAAATTAGAAGCGATGACTAATCGTGTTTATCCACAAGAAGCCAAGGCTGCACAAACTTTCAATGCTCAAGTTCCAGGTTTTATTGTCACTTATTTTTATTTAATTAGTGACACCAACCAAAGCATTTGCCGTGCTTTAAATTAGAACGAGCTTATAAACTACAGCTTTATTTGGAAACACAAGTTCAACGAATTGAAAGTTAATCTTTGAGCTTGCCTATTTT
>NW_024036272.1:0-2430 GCF_002237135.1 Teleopsis dalmanni
CAATATGCCACCAACTGATGCCGTCTGTGGCAGTCTGCAAGCGGTAATAAAATGCAACAAAATGCGGGCTAATTAGAAGCGTGCACGCGTGCTGCGTATTAAAAGAAGAATTCAAATGGGCGTAACAATTAAACTGTAAGCAACATAAAATGAGACGTCTAATCCAAATGCAACAATCATGTAAAGTATCAGTTGCTGAAATATGTCGTGTCATATGGGTAGTACAAATTTAGCAATCATGCTTGCAATGAATCCATCATTTCCACATTGTAAACTCAAATTATGGATTTTTAATTAAAAGTAGCCAAAGCACTTTCCGAAGCTACTGAATCAAGTTGTAAATTGTAAATTTAAAATTTAATTGGATTTTTTATTTATTTAAATTTGTAATAAGTAAACCACAATACTTGCTTCACTTTAAGTTTTAAAGTACTTTTCTCTCGAATATTAATTGATAAAAATTTTTAAATATTTCAAGAGCAAATATTTATTTATTTACTTATTTATTTATTCAAGATAAAATGCATTAATTAATATAATAAAAAATTAATAAAACAACACAGTGGGTAGTGTTAATTTCTTTATAGTTACTAACAGCTTTTCATACATTAACTGGGTCTGAATGATACTTCTGAGTTGTTGTTGCTGCAACACTTAACCTGCTGTGCAATCTGGCCATATTCTCAGTCAAGCAGTGAAAACCCCGTAAGCAACAACTGGCTTGTGATATTTGACATATAAGAATATGCGGATATGTTATTTACTGATGGAACAAATTTAAGTATCTCATACGACATGACTTAGCTATTCTATTTGCACATAAATGCTGATAAAATATTTACAAAATATTTACTATGAAAATTATATTTTCCTTAATTGCTTTGATTCTTGTGTTTTTTATTAAGGAAAATATTTTAATATTAGTAGCATTTCCTAAAAAATAAATTGTATTGGGACTTCTTTTAGTGGCGCTCAGAAAAATAATTTAGTTGATTCAACAAGATTTGAACTAAATCTCAGGTCAAAATATTCTTACTCGACGTATCATACTGGTTCAACTATACCACATGTTGGTTTTTATATCTTCTTTACCACATAAGCTAAAATTTCTCTAACAAAATTAAACTGGTATGTGGTTAGACCACATTTTTCTGAGTGGAGTATTTAAACATAATAATTAATTCTTCTACCGGCACTATCTTTTTCTTCAAGCATCGAGTAATGTATGCACTCTACATAAAAAGTATTGAGAGTGTACTAAAAAGTTTTGAAGCCCCGCGTTATATATACATATACACCCTATGAGTAATTGAGGGTTCTTTTCATGAAGACCGTCAGCCAAGACCACATTTGCCACATTTATCTTGACTTCTGTCTCTTCTTAAAGCTTCCAAAAAATTTTCAATTTTAAACTTCGATATCTGGAACACTAAGCCATATCGGCATATAGTGTAGTTAAATCAGTTACTCAGAACATGGGAGTTGACTCAAATCATTTATAAAATTGAGGTGCCTTTAAAAAGGTAATTGTGCCGTTTTATATAGTATGTTACAAGCACCCCGCATATTTTCATATACTAAGAAGGGAGGTTTCTCTGCACACTTTAGTTTACTATGGGCAGATGAATATAGGCACAGCTGTGATAAATATTATGCTGAAATTTAACAGGTTAAGTGGCAGTCTTCTATATTCACTCACTCCCCTCTATTGATGGAAATTCTACCCAATTATTGAAATTAAAAATCGGTTTTCATTTCTCTTCCTTGACTTTCTGCCTAGTATTTTTTAAAAAAAATAACATTTTAATGCATTTTTAATATTTTTTTTTTCAAAGAAGTTTCTACATACAGTAAAAATTTTATGAATCAAAATTATTTGGTTGGAAACATATAAACATATATTTATTTTTTGTATAAAATATATACAATTTTTTACAAAAACAATATAAAATAGTTTATAAATGTTTTCATAAAATACATATATTTTTTTTATAAAAACAAAATTTAGTTTTCTTTAAAAATTATATTTGGTGTTATAAGAAAACATTGATTAGTATTCTAAAAAATATTAGAATATGAAATAATAAATATTTAGTTTTTTATATAATCCTATAAAAGTTTTCTGATAAGAATAAGTTTAGTAAATTCGTAAGACTACATTTATTCTTCATAAGAACCATATTTAGTTGTCATAAGAACTAAATTTAAATTTTCATAAGAACTATATTTAGTTTTTCAAAGAATTGTATTGAGTTTTTCATAGCACTTTCATAGCACATTTCGATTTTCATTACAACAATATTAAATTCTTCATAAGAACTGTATTAAGTTTTTCATAAGAACTATATTTAGTTTTTCATAAGAACTGTATTTAGTTTATCAGTAGAACTTTTTTAGTTTTTCATAAAAATTATATAAGGTTTTCATAAG
>NW_024036273.1:0-2430 GCF_002237135.1 Teleopsis dalmanni
CAAAATAGTGGGTTTTATTAAGAAGTCAGAAAAATCATTTTTTCGAATTTATTTTGTAAAATTTAGAGTGCAAATCAAAACTGTATTATGCAAAATTGCACAAATTTTATTTAAAAAATTCAAATTAATATTATTTAATATTAATATATTGCATTTTATATAAAAGTTTGACGTCGAACGCGGAACTGCATTATTGAAAGTTAATTTATATATTATAGTGAGGTATATATGTACTTTGAGCAAACTTCTTATAGTGTGTAGAATTTGTTTCTCTTATAATTGTCCAACAATAATCTCCTAACATGCTTGCGTCCCAATACACTTGATATTTTTTTCCATTGCAGAGATATCCTGATGAAACCTTTCACCTTGTTCATCACATTCTGTACCGAGATTTGAAGGAAAAAAGTCCACATGAGAGTGCACGAAATGCATTTTTAGAGAAATAGTTGCGCCAAGAACTTTGTTATTTTCAATTAAAGATGAAATAATTTCTCTATAAAGTGAATCTCTTTCGTTATCCAAGAAGCCGATAACCATTTGCTTAAACGAAGTCCATGCTTTCAACTCTTCTTTATTTAACACATTATTAAATTTTTCATCCCTCATCAGTTTTTTGATTTGTGGTCCAACAAAGATTCCTTCTTTAATTTTAGCAAAAGAAATGCCGGGAAAAAAATGTATAAAATATTCGGACGCAGGAGTTTCGTTTTTTTACAGAGCCTTAACAAAATTTTTCATTAGGGCAAGTTTTATATGCAAAGGTGGCAAAACTTTCTGACACGGTTCAATAAGAGCTTTATTTGCGATATTTTGAATTCCTATTATGAGATCTTCGCTTTTTGGCCAAGATGAACGTAGGAAATGATCCTTTGTTGCTCTGTACTTTAGTCAAATAATCAACCTTTAGATTGGCTTCCAATTGCTTCCAATTGAATTCGTTATATTGAATTAACTTTAAAACTTTCGCAACTTCATCATAGGTTTCCTTTACCCCAACGGCATGCGCTAATGGTATAGTGAGAAGTTCATTGCCGTTGTGAACAACAGCAGATCTTAAACTAAATTTTGAACTATCTGTAAAAGACACTATTCGCTAGGATTACACCTTGTTTGCAATTTCTTGAAACGACCTTTAATATCACTGCAATAAACAGTTTGATGGAATTTTTTGAGAAAACATGAATAAGCATTGCTTCTGTTGCGATATTCAGTTACTCTTGTGGATTCACTTAAGCAGTTCCACTGTTGGAGACGTGAAGACGTGAGGCTCACTATGAGCTTTTGATAAATGTAAGTCTCTAGTTAAATCGTTTAATTCAATTTGTGATATAAAATGATTTGCGGTTTTACTCGTAGAACTCTCAAATGAAACTTTATTTTCATGTTCACTATTGTTGTCTTGCATATTTGGTGGAGTTGGTTGAGCAGTCGCATTGCTTCGTGAAACTGGCTTAATTACTGATACTATTTCTGGATACTTCAGAAATCTTATTTTCTTTGGCGACGTCATACATTTAAGATTTATGATGCAGAAATAACACTGAGAATGGTTTACAACCTCTTTCCAAAATATTGGTACACAAAAGTTCAAATATTGTTTTCTTCCAGTAAACCACCTTTTAAGTGTAATCCTGCAGGTTAGACACACTCCATTAGAAATCCACGGTTTATCTTGCTTAGCCATAGCAAATCCCAAAAAGAATCGTATGGTATCATATAATACCAATTAGTAGTTTAATAAACTAACGTTCGACGTCAAACTTCTATATAAAATGCAATATATTAATATTAAATAATATTAATTTTAATTTTTTAAATAAAATTTGTGCAATTTTGCATAATACAGTTTTGATTTGCACTCTAAATTTTACAAAATAAATTCGAAAAAATGATTTTTCTGACTTCTTAATGAAACCCACTATTTTGGGCAACTTTGGAAAATGGCGAATAACTTCTGAAATTTTTATTCGATTTTTATGTTAAGCCACTCAAAATATTTGTACTAAAACAGTCTTTAACATTAATTAAAAAAAGAATTTTTTTTTAATATATTTGTGGGAGTCCCATCACCTTGAAAATCGAAAAAGTTGAAAAAAGCGTAAAAAAAACATTTTTCATCTGTACATTTCTAGCTATAGCAGCGAAACTAAGTAAGATACATTAACGTTATGTAACTCAAAATATTGGTACGAGTTTCACCTTTAATTTGATATATAATATACTACCGAGATAACTTCAGAAAAAAAGCTATGGGGAAATATGCAGGGTGATGTTTTGAGAAAAGTCAAAATAACGGTTTTTTGCAAATATCTCGAAAACGGTACATAGGAAAAAAAAATCGTTATGATTTTCGAGTTCTACGGAAAATTTCCCTATAGAAAATATGGGTCTCGTCTTTGGAAATTTTTGGCTGTAAACTAGTGTAAT
>NW_024036274.1:0-2430 GCF_002237135.1 Teleopsis dalmanni
TTCCAATCTCACTTGAGCACTTTTACTCTTTATTAACTCCAGGTATTTTTAAAACCCCTCTTTATGCCTTGACTGGATTATTGTTTATCACTTCATCAGACTAAGCAATAATTGACCTCAGATCTGCATACCTTCCCGAAGAGCCTGTAACCATTCTGAGATTCGATAACGCAGCGTTTTATTATTGGTAATTTGGGCTATCAAACTACTTTGTGTTTATACATAAGATACCCAAGATTAAGTATCTTTCGTAAGGTGCTCTTTACCAAACTGTTAACTGGTTGATATTCAATGCCTATTTCCATTAGTTGCAAAATATCATCGAAAATTTTCTTGTTAACTAATATTTTCAAATTTTGTTTGCAAACAATTATTATTATTTTATTTTTGGCATGTTATTAATCAAAATAATTAAGAACTTAATATATTTGGATGTTTCCCGTTGTATTGTAGGTCTTCACATCGTTCTAGGTCTTCCTACACTTCTTTTACTTTGAGGGTTCCATTCAAGCGGAGTATGTAAAATTGTCGATCAGTCTTTAGGTAGAGTATGGCTCAGTCAACCGTATTTGCGCTTAATTATTTCTTTCATAATCTCCGTCTGATTTGTGATACATCGGAATCAATCATTCGTGTTTATTCTTGTCCACCAGATTCCTACTATTCTTCTTAGATAGCGATTAACAAAGGTTTGTAGTTTTTGTAGAATTGAGAAAGCAAAAAATTAGTTTTCATACATGTTATGTATAAGTGAAAAAGTAACGAGCTGTGCAAAAGTATAGCCAATATGGACGCTGAGATGTATCTGCTGTATGCCTCTATGTAAGCAGTGGTAATATAATAAAACTTTTAATAATGAATTTTTTTTTTAATATACGTACTTTGAACTTTATTGAACAAACTTGGAACTCTTCACTGATTTTAAGTGAAGTGTTTCTTAGTCACCATTTACGACTTTCACACGTTCACCAATAATTGTTTTTCTTGTGTAAATATAAAATATTTATTCCCAATAAATAAAAAATTTTAATTTTTTTTCCAAAAACAAACAATGCCTTATTTATGTATTTCTACTTAAATATTGAAAATAAATATTGGCAATAATCCAATAATAAATGAAGTAATTGAACGTTTCTTGTAAGTAACTTCACTAAAAACCCGGTCAACGCCCTTTACAAATACTTAAATCAGATACAAAAGTGTTTTCAATAGATGTAAATTGAATTTTATTTATATTGAATATAAGAGATAATTATTGAAAGAGCATAATATATACAATAATTTTTTTTAATTAAATACTCATATCTTTCAAATATTATTTTTTATTGAAGCGTGCCAAACCTTTAATCCGAACATAACCAAAACTCGCCAAATATTTTGGATGTCTTTTCCGGTAATAAAAACTTGGCTTTGTTTACATTTGTAAAACCACATGTATTTTTTGTTGTTGTTGGTGTTGTAAACACCTCCAAAGCGTAACTCTAATAATTTAAAAATTTTTATTTATTTTCCATACTCAAAACCAAACCGTTTAATAGCACATTTAGCCGCTCCATGCGCCAAACCGAAACCAGTTGAAACAGTTTCCGAACATCAGCAAAAGAGCCGCTGTGAAACCACAGACAATACAAAAATCCGACCCTGAGCAATGTCAGGGCTGAGCCGACCGTAAAATTAATGAATTACTCGAAATGAAAAAATTAAGCGAAAAATAAAATTATATATCAAAAAAATGTTTATTCGTAATAATTACGAATTCAAATTATGAGTTTGGTTTTTTCTGATTTTGATTTTCAGTTGCCACTGCAAGTATCTTTTTTCACTCGCTTCGGTACTCATATGTGCTGAAATGCTGAAAGCATTTATCTATGTTTGCATGTTTACATATTTTTGTTTAGTTGCTTTGTTGGCCATTACATTTGTAGTTCAAGTTTAGGGTCAATAACTTTTAAGCGCTCTTATGAGCTATTTCGGCTTTTTTGGCTCATAAGAGCGCTGACGTAGAGCAGCTGAGTTGCTGTGATTTAGTAGGCATATTAAATACAGATACAAAAAATGTTTGTACATAAATTTTAGCATAGGAATAGGGTCAGGGTCTACATCTAAATAGAATTTTAAATTTAACAACTTATATTAATTTGTAATGTTGTGCTTTTTTACACAGGAAAAATGCAAATATATTCTGATGTTAATGAGAATATCAAAAATTTTTATTAATAATGGATATTTTATATACATATATATATATGAATATATCGATACAACGTATAATAGGAGTATGCTCCACAATATTTGAAAATAACATCATTACTATAATTAAGAAATGTTGGCTTACATTGATGATACTAAGCTTTACATTTTTAATTATAAATTTATTTTAATTTCAGATATGCATTATCACCTTATGAAACATAAGTACATATTTAATTA
>NW_024036275.1:0-2427 GCF_002237135.1 Teleopsis dalmanni
CTATAGCTACGGCTGAAATACAAGCTGTGTTAATCAATTACTATCGCTTTGAAATTCTAACTTATGTTTACAATTCTATAGCTACGGCTGAAATACAGGCTGTGCTAATCAATTACTATCGCTTTTAAATTCTAACTTGTGTTTATACTTCTATAGCTACGGCTGAGATCCAGACTATGTTAATCAATTACTATCGCTTTGAAATTCTAACTTGTGTTTACAATTCTATAGCTACGGCTGAAATACAGGCTGTGGTAATCAATTACTACCGCTTTGAAAATTCTAACTTGTGTTTACAATTCTATAGCTACGGCTGAGATCCAGACTGTGTTAAAGAACTACGACAGGCTGTGTTAATCAATTACTATCGCTTTGAAATTCTAACTTGTGTTTACAATTCTATAGCTACGGATGAACTCCAGGCTGCGTTAATCAATTACTATCGCTTTGAAATTCTAACTTGTGTTTATAATTCTATAGCTACGGCTGAAATACAGGCTGTGTTAATCAATTACTACCGCTTTGAAATTCTAACTTTTGTTTATACTTCTATAGGTACGGCTGAGATCCAGACTGTGTTAAGCAATTACTATCGCTTTGAAATTTTAACTTGTGTTTACAATTCTATAGCTACGGCTGAAATACAGGCTGTGTTAATCAATTACTATCGCTTTGAAATTCTAACTTGTGTTTATACTTCCATAGCTACGGCTGAGATCCAGACTGTGTTAAACAATTACGATCGCTTTCAAAATTCTAACTTGTGGTTACGATTCTATAGCTACGGCTGAACTCCAGACTGTGTTAAACAACTACGATCGCTTTGAAAATTCTAACTTGTGTTTACAATTCTATAGCTACGGCTGAAATACAGGCTGTGTTAATCAATTACTATCGCTTTGAAACTCTAACTTGTGTTTACAATTCTATAGCTACGGCGGAAATACAGGTTGTCTTAATCAATTACTATCGCTTTGAAATTCTAACTTGTGTTTATACTTTTATAGCTACGGCTGAAATACAGGTTGTGTTAATCAATTATTATCGCTTTGAAATTCTAACTTGTGTTTATAATTCTATACCTACGGCTGAAACACAGGCTGTGTTAAACAACTACGATCGCTTTGAAAATTCTAACTTGTGTTTACAATTGTATAGCTACGGTTGAAATACAGGCTGTGTTAATCAATTACTATCGCTTTGAAATTCTAACTTGTGTTTACGATTCTATAGCTACGGCTGAAATACAGGCTGTGTTAATCAATTACTATCGCTTTGAAATTCTTACTTGTGTTTACAATTCTATAGCTACGGCTGAACTCCAGGCTGTGTTAATCAATTACTATCGCTTTGAAATTCTGACTTGTGTTTATACTTCTATAGCTATGGCTGAGATCCCGACTGTGTTAAACAACTACGATCGCTTTGAAAATTCTAACTTGTGTTTACAATTCTATAGCTACTGCTGAAATACAGGCTGTGTTAATCAATTACTATCGCTTTGAAATTCTAACTTGTGTTTATAATTCTATAGCTACGGCTGAAACACAGACTGTGTTAAACAACTACGATCGCTTTGAAAATTCTAACTTGTGTTTACAATTGTATAGCTACGGCTGAAATACAGGCTGTGTTAATCAATTACTATCGCTTTGAAACTCTAACTTGTGTTTACAATTCTATAGCTACGGCGGAAATACAGGTTGTCTTAATCAATTACTATCGCTTTGAAATTCTAACTTGTGTTTATACTTTTATAGCTACGGCTGAAATACAGGTTGTGTTAATCAATTATTATCGCTTTGAAATTCTAACTTGTGTTTATAATTCTATACCTACGGCTGAAACACAGGCTGTGTTAAACAACTACGATCGCTTTGAAAATTCTAACTTGTGTTTACAATTGTATAGCTACGGTTGAAATACAGGCTGTGTTAATCAATTACTATCGCTTTGAAATTCTAACTTGTGTTTACGATTCTATAGCTACGGCTGAAATACAGGCTGTGTTAATCAATTACTATCGCTTTGAAATTCTTACTTGTGTTTACAATTCTATAGCGACGGCTGAACTCCAGGCTGTGTTAATCAATTACTATCGCTTTGAAATTCTGACTTGTGTTTATACTTCTATAGCTATGGCTGAGATCCCGACTGTGTTAAACAACTACGATCGCTTTGAAAATTCTAACTTGTGTTTACAATTCTATAGCTACTGCTGAAATACAGGCTGTGTTAATCAATTACTATCGCTTTGAAATTCTAACTTGTGTTTATAATTCTATAGCTACGGCTGAAACAAAGGCTGTGTTAAACAACTACGATCGCTTTGAAAATTCTAACTTGTGCTTACAATTCTATAGCTACGGCTGAAATACAGGCTGTGTTAATCAATTACTATCGCTTTGAAATTCTAACTTGTGTTTA
>NW_024036276.1:0-2425 GCF_002237135.1 Teleopsis dalmanni
AAAATGTTACTATTTAACATACTTCTAGCTTGTTTCTAAGCACTAAGTCTACAGTTTTCGCTTTTAGGTATGTGAACTAAGATACATCACCCTAGACATGGATCTAGAATGATGTAGCCTAAAAGGATGATGTAGCATAAAGTGGTCTTAAAAGATTTATAAGGGAAATTCTACCTTGAAAGCTCTTTGTACTACAATATATGTATAATGGGATTAGAAATTACTTAAGCAGAGTTATCTTTTCAACAAATTCGAATCAATAAATGACTTCTAGTTAATTCGTATATCTTCTGTATATATATGGTGGGACGTTGGGACAGCGCACTATCCAACAAGTGGATCCGATTCTTGGATGTCGTTATTGAGTTAAAGCTAATGTGGCTTCCGTTCCCATAACTACATCTTTTGTTAATGCAATCAGCTCATTTAGCTTGAGGTTTTCTGCCAAGTCAACAGCAACCCAATGGTGTCCTAAAACTGTCTTCCTCCTACTCGCCAGTGCTGGACATTGGCACAATTTATGTACTGCTGTCTCCTTTTCTTCTAGACATAGTCTGCAAGTGTCTTTCTCAGCAAGAGTTATCTTTTTGAGGTTATACTTGAAGTTGCCATGTCCAGTAATTAGTGAGGTTAGCCAGCTTAGAGTGCTCTGCGAATAGCTAAGCACTTTTATCGCTTCCCTGGCCCACGGTTTCGGCAACATGAGTTTGGTCTGTCTACAAGTGCTCAACTCTCTCCAACTATTAAGATGAAGTGAGGTTATCCACTTATAGACATAGGCTGCCGTCATGTTGTAACTCAATGGTTCATCTGCTTTCTCGTTTTGCTGAATACCGATGTGTCCTTTAACCCACATGACCGTCACCTCATTTGATTGAGAACAATCCATAAGCTTCGTTACACATACTTGAACTAAGCTGGTAGCTATGTATATCTTCTGTAAAACGACTTCGACTTTTATTTATTAATTCTATATTAGGTGAAATACTACACACAGAAGGCATCATTTTTTTTTTTAGTTGAAAATATGCTTCTATATTTGTCAAAAAACTCTTCACAAAATGCGTCAGTCTTTTATCAGGTAAACATATTCTTCTATGCTGGGGGGTTAAATAAAATAAACGGAAAAGATTTTAAAAGATTTTTAAAATTTTATCTCAAATTTTTAAGAATTTTTTTTAGCAAATTATAAACACTGACAACATAACATCAAATCAACAAAAATTTAAAATAACACAAAAAATGTGTTAAAAATATTTTTATTTGTTTTCTTTTGCATTTTTATATTGTATATATCGTATAAAAATAGTTTTATATACAAAATGACTAATAAATTCATAAACTCGATAAAGTAACAAACATTTCTGTTCAACTTCAGTAGCTCATCAATAAATATACTATATGTTGAATCATATAAGCAAATATACGTACGCATAAATACGAATTCCATTTATAGATATTTATTCGTCCATACATACCTACATATATACATGCATACATACGCATACATGAAGTTTTCTATATTTGCAAATAGAATTTATGAAATGTTTTTTGTTGTAATTGCTGCGTTTAATATGCGTGTCATACATCAAGTGTATCGCATACACGAGCTTAAACTCATCATTGGCTAACATAATAGATTTCAGTAAGTTCTTCTCTGCTCTCCTGTAGATACATCTCACTCGTATTCCCTTTTCATAGCAATAACCAAAGTATCTAAAAAAAACCATACCATATACAAACTTGTGACAAACGTAATGAAATAATGAATTCCAAGTGCTTTTATGAGCTTCGTATCTATGAATTTCTGTAGACGTATGGTACTATAGTAGACGTGTTACGGATGAGAGCCGTATTTGTGCTGGCAAATACATATGTAGATTGTTTTACCACTTATGCTTGTTTATGTTCAGAAACACTCATACTCAAGCCAATGAACTTTTGATAATGAAATTATATCACAAACAGCAGACTTAATTTTGTGCCAACAACAACAACAACAAGCCAAGAAGAAATATTAGAAGAAAAAAAGTTCCAATAAACAAACGAACAAGCCAAACTAATTGAAATGTCAAAGAGAAGAATTCCATTTTCTATTGCTAAATGATTGCATTCAATCATAGATACTTTTTGCAATATTATTGTTTGTTTTGTTTGCTGATAATTGTTTTAGGTCTAATAACATCACTTATGGGTTGGTTAAGTGAAAGCATAGGAAGAAAGTAGGACAAATTATGGGAAGGAGAGAAAAATATACCGTCAACAAAGGCAACATATGGATTTTATATTTATTAAGTAAACTTTTAAGGAATTCAGATGAAAACCTCAATGGAATATGTTGAATAGTTTAACGAGCGAAGCTAGGAATGTAGGTATAGGAGAAACCAAAATAAAGAGTTTAAAATAATGTTTATAAAATTTTATA
>NW_024036277.1:0-2425 GCF_002237135.1 Teleopsis dalmanni
TGCTCACCAAAATTTTCATTCAGCTTCTCGCCAACATGTTGTTTTGGCTAACAGACGATAGTCTCTTATTTGTCATTCAAGAGCATATTTTTGCGAGGCTGCACTAACACATTTACAGCGTGCGCAAGCATCCTTATTCTTCAAAACTTTTGCTTGTATGACAACTCTTGATTGTGAGCATGTTCAAGTGCGGTCGCTAGAATCAATTTGAGCAAGAGAGCAAGAGGCGCAACTTGCTTGACATTAAAAAATAGTAATAAGTCTGCACCGCGCTTTAGGATGCATAATCATAATTATAATTATTTATAATCATTTTAACATTCCTTTGAGTTGCTTGAATATTTTGTTTTGTATCGGGATGCTTACAGTGGTTGTCATTTATGGATTTAGCACTAATTACAACAATTCAAAATATCTTTAGGTGGACTTACTTAGAGCTACTTAGAGCACTTTACATTTTACTTTGTCATTTTTACATAAGGCAATGACTCACACATATATTGTATAATTACAAATTCGTAGCATACCTGTTGGCGAATTAGCGTTTAATCAAAACTAGTAAATGTGTTTGTAAGGAATTGTGAATGCCTGTTTAATTTGTCTATGTATGTGTGTTTATGTGAGTTTTTCCTGAGGCAATATGAGGAACGAATAATTTAAGCAAAACTAACTGAGCTCAGCTTACGTGTGTCTTCCCTTAAAACCTTTGCCAAGCTATCGGCTGCAACTGTGCTGTTGTAGAATTGCAATTGTTGGCGTTGTTGGCTTAATTTTTGGAAAATAATAAGACACATAGACACAAAAATAAAACCAATGATAAACGCTACAGCGTACAAGCAAACAGTAATTAATGGAAATTTGGCTGCAAGTGAAAACACAGACACACACGTATGCACACATGCGCATGCAAAATGCATTAATTATTAAATTTGTTTGTGTGCAATTGTGCTTGTATTTGCGGTTTGTTTTAAGTATAATTTCCTTTTTTGTTGGAATTCACAGTTTCGGTTTAGTTTCCAACGCAACGAGCGGTAGTCGGAGTAATACTCCGGCGCAAATACTTTATAAATCTAATTTATATTAAAATTTCTTGCGGTTATTGGCAAAACCCCTTAAGATATGCAACACAAATTGTTTATGTAATTACAATACAATATAACACGATATTTGTTGTAATTTATCCGTATTCTTCTTTACTATATATAGCATACTATATATATACAACATTCGTTTATTTATTTATTTAGTATAAAAAAAATTTTTTAAAATAATTACAAGCAATTAATATTTGTGTTTTTGATTTAGTGGTTCTCAGCCATGCTCTTGTGGGTTTCTTATAGTTTAGAAAATTTGGTATTTCATTGGTATTTAACTGTGAGCAAACATTTAAGTAATGCTCAAGTAATTAAAACTTGAAAAATGTTCAAAAGAAAATTTAAGTTAAAACTTTTGTACGTAAATGTAGTTTGAAAAGTTAAAATTACTTTTTGTTGTCTTCGAAATACACGGGAAACGCGTTTCTACATAAATGCGGTTGCAGCTGCATTTTAATATTTGCATACTTACATTTGCTTATGCGTTTTAATTTTACATTTGCACGGCAAAGTATCTACAGCTCTCAGTTCTCAGCTCTCAACGCTTTAAGTGCGGATACGTTCGTATTGCTACTAATTTTTGCTGTTTATTTGCGTAATACAATTAAGAAAAATTTAATTTCATTTTTTCACTTTTGCAAGCAATTTAACTTTTTTTGCTTAAAGGAATTACAGTTTTTGTTACGCAGGCTTTGAAAAGTAACTTGCAGTTAACAATTTATGCAGTAATATTGTGTAATTTTCACAAAATATGAGATAAAGTTATCACAGAAATGTTGAACTTAAAGAAAAGGTTTTGATAATAAAATTTTTAGAAGAATTAATGGTAGGCGGAGAGATATAGAGGGGACCAGAAGAGATGACAGGGAGATAATGAGGCTAAACGTGAGGGCACGGTTGCCACTTATGGTACTTTAGTACCAAAATTGGTACGTTTTTTTCGTTTTTTCGTTTTTGGTACTCATGTTTAAAAAATGGTACATTTTCGACGACCCAACTTTATTGTGGATATTTCCAAATAAGTTTTTTTATAAATCAACTTTGCACTATTTTATATTTTGTTCATTTATAACACTATGAAAAACACAGAACGATAAAATAAAAAGATCCAAAAAAATTTTGGACCTTTTTTTACAGAAATGGTACCTTTTTAAACCAATTTTGGTACAGGAAAAAATTTTCAAGTAGCAACCGTGCGTGAGGGTAAGATTGAGTGACGACGAGAATGAGGAGAGAGAGAAATTGGGAACAATAAAATGAGACCACGGTTGCCACTTGAAAATTTTTTTCTGTACCAAAATTGGTTTAAAAAGGTACCATTTCTGTAAAAA
>NW_024036278.1:0-2423 GCF_002237135.1 Teleopsis dalmanni
CTGGTATTTCGCTGGTAGAATGTTAGGAAATATATATGTGAGAATAGAAAGAAAGAAACTAGCCACAGTATTTTATTAAAATGCTTACTTGAGGGATTTTCTTCTGGTGTAGCTGAAAAATACTCGAGGTACTTTTACCACACTTTTATAATATGAATGCAAGTAGCACGATATAAATATGTGTTTATTTTCATATAGTTATTATTATGTATTTAAATGTTCTTGTAATCCTTAAAGTCGACATCCTTATTAATCCATAAATATGTGATCTATTTAAATATTGGTTTCAACACACTTTATCGAAATGCATATCACTTGCAATTTACTACATGGAAGAGATTTTAGTAAATTATTGGTAGTTTAAGAACAATAGAACATATTTTGTTGACCCAATATCTCATCTAAAATTGAAACATCAATCGGAAATTGTATTGATTTGTACAAAAAAGTGAATTTCTTTATACAGAGTTATCCATTTTGTGGTTGTGAACATAAACGTCAGTAAAAGAGATTTGTAGTGCACACTCAATACTTCCATAATTCAATGTAGGGCGTAGACTTTGCCATTTTCCGTAAAATATATTACCATTATCATTATAAATGTTTACCATGAAATATCTAACAATACTGGAGGTTTTTGCGCTTTTATGACTTGGGTATGACATGATAGCTATATCATAGCTTCACCGATATTCGCTTTCAAGAACTATCAGAAATTTAAAGATTATTCACATTGATCCTCTGCGAAATTACACAAAAAAAAAATAAAGGTGATGAATCATATAATCTTCGTACCAACTCATATAACGGTAACGTAATATTACATGTCAAGGAACAAAACTTAAAGAGATGGTATTTTGTAATATAGCTTTTGATAAACTTCTGTTGAAACATAGCCTCTACATTCATAATTTAATAACCGATAATAAGTTATATGGTAATTGGTGATGACAATCAGAATTGGCGGTTTGTGTCACACTTTCTTCATTTTGCAAAGAGGACGAGTCTTTTACACACCTATCAAGCAATAAAGACGATCTACAGAATTAAAATACTTGTAAAATGTGTCGTTTTGGGTGTTTCCATTTTCGTATTAAGTTTTTACATTTTCAGACGTTCAGCGGTTGTTAAAGTGATTCAAATAGTAAAATGGTGAACTTTAAATTTTTTAAACTAATTATATGGTGTCTGGAAGAAAATTTTATTAATTGAATACTATAGAAACAGTACGTCCAAATCAGCACCACAAAGTAAATACCTCTTTACTTCTATATAGTACTCGTATATATTTATTTATATTTTTATGTGTATATGCATATACATATATGTATACATTTGTATATTTGTTTTGTTTTCTTATTAATTTATGACATCATATTCAATTTACATTAATGGTATATTGGAGTATTCTATATCGTATTACTATATTGCTCTTTTATTTAAATTCTTGTCATTTATATTAATATTATTTTTCTGTTATAAACTTATAAATTAATAAATAAACATTATTTTCTTTACCTTTAATTATATATAAATACTTCTAAATATTGTTTTGTTTTTTTCTAGAACTGAACAAACAGCTTGTTTTTTTCGACAAAAAAACGAGGATGGACTAAGTGGAACTCAAAAACTCCATTCCAAACAATGGATAAGTGGTTTAAGGTTCCTAGAATTTTTTTTATATATAATATAGTAAAAAAAATCGAGAGGTTTATATATAAACGTAATTGATTTGTGTAAGGATTGTTAAAATACGTTTTTTTTTAAAAATTCAAAACAAGGATGAATGAAAATCAGGACTAAATTTGATTTTTTCGCATTTTTAATGCTTAATTGTTTCGAAATTTGAAAATTCAAGTCTTAAATTTTTGTTAAATAAACTAAGAGCAATAATATATTTTTTGATAAGTTTATATATTAAATACAACTGTAATTTTCACTTCACTAAACTTGTTTTATATTTTTCATAGTTTTTATCAATATGTTTGTAACAATAATTTCCTTACTGACCTCGCAGAGATAATGAAGCCAGACTTATCAGATTTGCTTAATTTCATATGAAATTAATGAGATGTGATGTGATGTGATGAAAAACCAGAGCTTGCGATTGGAAGATCTATTGTACTGCTCTCAATTAGTATAAAGCTGATGTGTTTAGTTTAGTTCTTTCATGAAATTCTACATTCAGGCCCAGACCTTACATATTAAGTTTAAAGAAGGTATTTAGGTATTAACACGATATTAAAACTATGAGACTCGAAGTTTGCATTTTCAACCCCAGTTGACATCTTTTATTAACCACATACCTACTCTTAAACTAATTTGTTATTAATTGCTAATATTTAATGATCCTATCTAATAATCTTGAAGTGTGTTTAATACATAGAATTTTTTAAAAGATTAATACAGATCTATTGGTCATA
>NW_024036280.1:0-2418 GCF_002237135.1 Teleopsis dalmanni
ATTGAGATTAAAATTTTTTATGCTTCGCTTCGCGTATATCTTTGAGATACTTTGCGCACATTAAATTAAAAATTCATCTTTAATCAAAAATTATTGTTCGTTTTTTTTTGCTTTTTTCTACTTTTTACTTTATTTTATTTATTATTATTTTTTTTTATAAAAAGTTTGGTCATTACTTCTTGGGGTGGGTGCCTTATGCTCTATCACAAAGCTGGCCAATTAGCATGGGTGGTTTATGTTTGGAATTTATTATTTCTTACAATCATTTTTGCTAGAAAATTCAAAGATAGCGATAGATTTTTAAATATTTATGACTTAATTTTCTATTCGTGAATATATTCGTTATACATTTTTAATTTTAATTTGTGTTAAATCAGTTACATATATAAGATGTGCTGTGTCATAGCAATATAAATGAATTATATGATTCCTTGGATTGAAGAATGAAAATAGCCCCATCAACGCTGATTGGCGAAATATAAGGTGCCACAGAAAAGTCCACTTGAAGAATCTTTCATCATTAAAGTCTATATATTTTTAAAATGGGTTCTATAAATAGTAGTGCTGTTCATTTTATTTTGATATTTTATAAATCGAAGCTATTCGATTATTTGGTTAATTGGATAACAACAAAGTTTAATTAATACAATTTCTTTAATGTAGTACATTGAAAATATATTATATATAAAGTTTTTTCAAACAAATATTTTTTATTTAACTTCATAAAATGTAATAAAAAAAAATAAAATAAAACAAACATTGCCCATGTATATCGAACACACGTAATCGTGTTAACAACAAGAATTTTTATTATTAATACATAAATTTGTGTGATGCTCTCCCTTTAACTTTCGCTCACGAATTCTTCGAATAGTTATGCTAACATTTGAATCTGTTCTCTTTATTTCATTGCGTTTCTTCCCTTAGGGCCATAATAATGATAATATTAATCGCAAATCTAGATATTAGATTCATATCGGAAATCCGAAAATCCGTGTTTTTATTCAACTCCGAAGAATTCGTTTGGTACCCGATTAATCGGATTCTTGGAATAGATTCTTGGAATAGTTCCTAAAACCGAACATGTTTTCCTGCACCAGCTTTAATTTACTAAGTTTTAAGTTTTTTAAGTTTGGGTCTAGCATAGTTAATCACGATGTTTTGAGTATAAATATAGAGTTTGCTATAGTCTTTTTATCCAAATTATTAACAAAGTAAACCATGGATTTCGACTTTATGTTATTAACATAGTAGTCAACAGACTATAAGTGATTAGCATAGTTAATCACGAGGTTTTGACGTTAAATTATATATACAGTTTATTACAGAGTTTTCATTGAAGTTATTAGCAATGTGAAACATGGATTTTTGACTTTATATTATTTGTATAATAACCCACAGAGTTCTGAACTAAGTTATTAGTCATGGACTTTGAACCTAAATAAACTAAAAAAGTAAGAAATCTAAGAAGAACTAATAATAAAGTTTGCAATAAAGACTCCAAGTTGTCAATACAGTTTGTCAATGACTTCTGATTTCAGTTCATTAAATCATTTTTGTTAGAACTATCATAGGAGAAGATAATTGTCTTTCTTTGATAATAATTATAATGCAGAAAGCAAATTATTTAAATTTTATTGTATTGTAAATAAACAAGAAACTCAACACAGGACATATTGTGATGCTCGTAGTATTGTCCTATAAAAACACTTATTTTTTAAATCTAAAATGCTATATATCTTCAAAACAAGTTGGTTATCATATAGCTCTAACGATTCAAAATGACAATTTGGATAACAACTTTGTCATTTTAAAAACTTATAGGCTTTTGTATCCCTAAGTTCAAATGGTTTAAAATTATTGTAGTTAAAAAACAACTACTTTCTAAATAATAAATTTATTTCAATAACTAATTAGTACATAGTTAATATATAAATAAATGTAAAAACGTTTGCTTTGTTGGGGAACCTGCGTTTAAGTTTTAAGTTGTAAATCATATTCTAACAATTTTTTATGATTTTTTGTGATTTTTTGTTGCATTTTTGTGATTTTTTGCGGCACTAAATTTGTGTAAAACTAGACTAGTTGTATTATATAAGAGCTCTTATATTATACTGATGGTTAAAATTCATGTCATTAAAATTTAATACAAGAAGGCACATTTACCGTCATCTCTATTTGAAACAAATGAAGTTGAAATATATTTTGGCATTTTATTTATTTGAAATATACTATTTACCTGCAATTTAAAAGTTAAGACTGAAACTGAAATATTATAACAAATTAGAATAAAAATCAATAAAATAATGAAATCAGCTATAATGAGTTGTTAGCATATGTTTAGCTGTCAAATATTGTTGAGATCACGGTTGCCACTTGAAAATTTTTTCCTGTACCAAAATTGTTTTAAAAAGGTAC
>NW_024036281.1:0-2417 GCF_002237135.1 Teleopsis dalmanni
CATAAATTTACTAAGTAGTAGCAATGGCACTGCACAGGCTCTACCACCGCAAGCGTCACGTGAGCTGGAAAAACTGCGACGTGAGTTAATGGTAAGTGTTGGACTATTAAAATAAATTTATTAACTACAGTAATTCATGCTCGCTTATTTATTTAGTACCGTAACCAATTGACACTACAGCAAGATGCACGTTTACATTTGCAAAGGGAGGCGCTACAACAACGCCAAGCTGAGCTACGCTCAGTGGATCAGCGTATCTATGAATTGCAAACACGATTACAACGTAAAAAAGCCGCCAACATACAAATTGTGACACAAAACCAAAATCAACTTCACGTGCAGCCGCATCTATTACAACAACAGCAGCAGCAACAGCAGACGCAATTGCAACAACAGCAACAGACAAATACACAAAATCTGCATCAACAACTGCAACAGCAACAGCAGCAGACAACATCCTATAACGCAGATCCAATTAGTTTTCAGAATAACGTTGAAAAACAAGGTGTGGCTGCACTGAAACAGCAGTTACTACAAAAGCAAACGGGGAATCACATTACCGACGCAACAACCCACGGACATACGCAGTTGCATACAAATAAATTTTCAAATATAATTAATCGTGAACAGAACCGTAATATTCCACGTGGCAACGTAGCCGCTGTAGAACCTTATATACACACGCCACAGAAATCGACAATATCATCCACTTCCAGCTATTTGAGTGGAGGAAACATACTTAAGCATTCAGCAGCCACAGCTAACACAAACCTACAAAATCAACTCATACAAGACTTAACGCACGTGAAGCTCAATCTAACGCACAGCAACTCACACAACAATGCTCCAAACTCTAACTTCTTTAGTGGGGAGAGCGATGAAACCAAGTTGGCCAAAAAAATGCTAACAGCAACAATAACTCCAAAATCAGCTGACTCCCCGAAACAGCTCGAAATAGATACTTCACATCATATATATGCGGAAATCGGACCGAAAAAGCGTGATCTTGTTAAGGACACAACAACTGCAACAACAACTGGAACAACAACAACAGCAGCAGCAACAAATCTAGAAACACAAACGACTACTACAACCGTTACTCAAACAAGCAAAATACCTAAAAGTATTGTTTCAACAACATCGGCTTCGGCTATGATAAGCAAACTGAATGCTGCAGCCAACAATCAGTTAGCATCAACTGCAACAACAACTCAGTTGAAGAAGAAGCGTGAAAATGAGAAGAAATCAGATGTCGCTGTTACCAGCGAGACGCTCTCCGAAAAAAATACCCAACAGTTAACAGTGCACAGCATGCCATTGGATGCAGCTAAAAGTGGCATAGCCACTGCACCTGCAATAGTTACAAGTGCCGAAAGTTTGCTGACAAAACCCAAACCAATTTCTGTGCTCTCAACTGGCAACTTAGCGGTACCACCGCGCAAACCTATAAGCAGTGTTGCGCCATCTTCAGTTAGTAGTTCCATACCGAAAATTATTGCATTCAGTCCTAAGGTGAATCGCGTAGCACCAAATGTTATAGCGCCAACTTCTGCAGTCTGCAATGCAAATGACCGTCCTGCTTTGCCACCAAAACCAAGTAAAATGTCTCCAACGGAGTCCACAACTGAAGCTACAGTAACCACGATTGCAAGTAACTCCACCGCAATAGCTAAACCAGCAGCAACAATGGAACCACATGGTACATTGAATATGCAAGCACTGAATATAAATGATAATTTACCTATAAAAGCTAAGCCACTGACAATACGCAAACAGCCCATGTCTGAGCAACCTCGGTTAAAATTGTCGAATGTAGGTCCAAAGCCCTTACCGCAACCGGCACGTAAAATTGATATACCAACCACTACAGCGTTATTATATAGTGAGAACAATAAGAGTATAGTTTCAAAAGAATGCAATGATACACATATCAATACCGCTGAACAAGTTCAACGGTATTCACCGGATGCACAAAATTCTCCTAATACTACCACAACGCAATCAAATTCTAGTGTTGATGAAACTGACAAAACTAACAATAGCCCCACATCTTCAGATAAATCGTTGGACAGTTTGAAAAGACGAATGCGTGCAAGCTCCACACCTGCCGCAGGTGGCAAACCTAAATTGACACGTCGTGTTAGTTTCGATCCTTTAGCTCTACTTTTGGATGCAAGTCTGGAAGGTGAACTAGAATTAGTTAAAAAGACAGCAATGCAGGTAACGAATCCCAGCGCTGCTAATGATGAGGGTATCACAGCACTTCACAACGCCATATGTGCCGGACACTTTGACATTGTCAAGTAAGTTTTTTATACCGGGAAAAGTTTTAGTTAACTTAACAATTTTTTCTTTGATATAGATTTTTGGTAGAATTTGGTTGCGATGTCAATGCTCAAGATTCAGATGGTTGGACA
>NW_024036283.1:0-2412 GCF_002237135.1 Teleopsis dalmanni
TTTTCGTAGTTTAAAAACCATCAGTTCCCTTTGCATTTCACTCTTTTTCTCTAAAAGTCTAGAAATATCTTTAACGTTATTTACTAATCTAACTAATATAATTGAACATTAAAAATGTTCTCATTAGAAAGCAAAGTAACTTTATTATTGGTATATATTTTGGACCAGTAGTTATATTACTTATCTCTCTCGTCATCTCTCTCTCCTCTTTTCTCTTCTTATCTCTTCCTTCTTGTCTTTCTCTTCTTCTCTCGCTCTTCTTCTCTCTCCCTTCTTCTCTCTTTCTTCTTCTCTCTCTTCTTCTCTCTCTCTTCTTCTCTCTCTCTTCTTCTCTCTCTCTTCTTCTCACTCTCTTGTTCTCTCTCTCTTCTTCTCTCTCCTGTTCTCTTCTTTTTTTTTCTCTGTTTTCTCTTGCCTCTTTCTCTTTTTCTCTCTCTCTCTTTCTCTCTTAATATCCTTCTCCTGCTCTGTCACTCTCCTTCTATATACATATATGAACAACCACTAAATATTCAAAAATAGACAACACAAAAATAATATTTTATTTTTTCGCTAGCTAGGGACTACTCCATTGTATACTCGCTAACTATATAAATTAGTTATTTAAAATACAACCTTAAGCCAGTATTGTCCTTTCTTCGTTATGTCTGCCTGTCTTTAGCTTCCCAAAACTATATTATTCAAGTATAAAAAACAGAAACTATTATACCGTCGACCTCAAGTGAACACTACTTTCTCTTTCGCACTTCCCCTATCTACTCTATTATATACTCCCTGACTTCATAAATTACAAGTTATTGAATTCTACAGCCTACTTTTTGTTCTATCTCTCTTTCTGCCTTTTTATCTCTTCCTCTCTAGCTACACACTATGCTTTTTAAGTATATAAAACCATAAGTATTAAAGTGTCAATCTAACAAGAGTACTAAATTCTTCGTGTGCTCTCCTCTTAGTAACTCAATTGTATACTGCCTAATTACATAAATGATTATTTTCTAAAGATATAACATCAGCATAGTATTCTTCTTCTTCATTTTTTCTCTCGCTCTCTCTCTCTCTCTCTCTCTCTCTTTATCTACTTCTTTATTTTTATTTACCTATCTCTAATCTTCTTTTTTTCTTCTCTCTCTACCTCTATTTTATCCCTTCTAGCTGCGCCACACTATACTTTTCAAGTACAGAAACCACGAAATATTTATTATAGAGTTGATCTCTCAGAAGTACTGCCTTTCTTTTTACCCTTCTCCCCAACTACGGCACTGTAAATTTTAATAAATTAATACGAAATAATATTTAATAAGCTGTTGAACAATTATCACTTGCACTTTTAAAAAGCAAGCAAATTAACTAATAAAAAAAATTTGTAATAATAAAACAACTTCCCACAGCTTCTGCTTTTTGAAGTTGGCTTAAGATTTTGCAAAACCGTAAATTTCTATACACAAGACCTTAAGCGCCCACGGCAGAGATGTGCACATGAATTGCATTATTGAAAAGAACAGAAACAATTGAAACAAAAGTTATGACATTAAAAATTTATACATATCAATCCCTTCCCATGCCCCCCGCATAAGATGCGTAATTGGCAACGGCAGGCTTAATTGTCACAATTGTTGTTGCAATTTTATTGCGTGTGAGAATTTTTTCGTTTTCATTTTGAAATCCCAGCAGTCAAAGTCGAAATTGGCCTTGGAATGAATATATGAAACCCCAACGAAGAGTGTGAGTGAGTGTGAGTGTGAGAAGCTAACAGACAGTGTACGCAAATTACAGCGTCATAATTATATTGCATTGATAATTATGACATAAAGCTAAAAGCATATTAAAGCTCGATTTAAACGACAAACGTAATAACAGCAGCGTCAGCGTCGGCGTGTTAGGAAAGATTAAGAAAATCATATTTTAGTGTTTAATTGCAGTTGCAAATTTTAATAACTAAAATTGTTCTACAAATGAGGCGCGTAATGGAAAATGAAGAAAATTATATTTATTTTTTTTGTTTGTTTGTGCAAATAAAAAATAAATAACCACAACTGTGCTATAACCTTAACTGAGCAATTTTTGTCTCAAAGGTTAATAATACGAGTATCAAAGCGAAATTCGCATGCCTGTTAGCAACATAGTTTTATAGCATGCTATAAAAATGTTAATGCCATGTTATTTCTTAATTGTTTGTTTCTTCTCAAAATGCGCCTGTGTTTTGCTTTAGTTTTACAGCAGTTTGGCGCTGTAATTTGTTGTTAGAATCGCTCACAGAGCGTGAAAAAAGCCACTTTGGCGGTCAGTGCTGTTCATAATGCGTTTCCGGCCAATGTTGGCAGTTCAAAGTTTGCTGTTGCATAGCAAGAAGACAAGGGCTTGTCTTGCCAATCTGAAGTTTGGTATTTTCAGTTTTGTTTATTTTATTTTTTT
>NW_024036284.1:0-2411 GCF_002237135.1 Teleopsis dalmanni
AAAAATAATAAGTTTTATGTAGGGCGGAATTTGTACAAAATTCCGTCCTTACATTTCCCTCCATCTTCGGGGAATTTGAACTGGACTACTTCGTTGAATGGTTTCGTGTCCGCTTTCTAGGATTCCTAAAAACTTTGAGGAATTCATCTTGATGTGTACTGGTGTAATCATAATCCTGCTCACGTGGTACATCTGGACTCTGACTTTTCGACTCTGTGATGAGTATGAAACTTCGCTGACGCGGTACATCTGCACTCTGACTTTTCGACTCTGTGATGAGTTTTAAACTTCGCTGATGCGGTACATCTGGACTCTGACTTTTCGACTCTGTGATGAGTTTTAAACTTCGCTGACGCGGTACATCTGGACTCTGACTTTTCGACTCTGTGATGAGTTTTGAATTTCGCAGACGTGGTACGTCTGGACTCTGACTTTTCGACTCTGTGATGAGTTTTAAACTTTGATGACGCGGTACATCTGGACTCTGACTTTTCGACTCTGTGATGAGTTTTGAATTTCGCAGACGTGGTACGTCTGGACTCTGACTTTTCGACTCTGTGATGAGTTTTAAACTTCGCTGACACGGTACATCTGGACTCTGACTTTTCGACTCTGTGATGAGTTTTAAACTTCGCTGACGCGGTACATATGGACTCTGACATTTCGACTCTGTGATGAGTTTTGAATTTCGCAGACGTGGTACGTCTGGATTCTGATTTTTCGACTCTGTGATGAGTTTTAAACTTTGATGATGCGGTACATCTGGACTCTGACTTTTCGACTCAGTGATTAGTTTTGAATTTCGTAGACGTGGTACATCTGGACTCTGACTTTTCGACTCTGTGATGAGTTTTAAATTTTTCCGACGCTGTACATCTGGACTCTGACTTTTCGACTCTGTGATGAGTTTTGAACTTCGCTGACGCGGTACTTCTGCACTCTGACTTTTCGACTCAGTGATTAGTTTTGAACTTCGCTGACGCGGTACTTCTGGACTCTGACTTTTCGACTCTGTGATGAGTTTTAAATTTCGTAGACGTGGTACATCTGGACTCTGACTTTTCGACTCTGTGATGAGTTTTATATTTCGTAGACGTGGTACTAAGCACCTACATGGTGTCTTCTCTTGTGGATTTTCTTGCTGGTTTATTCCCTGGGCTTTTGAATAATCTTGAGGTTGTACGCGTTGTGTCGTTATGCTTGACTTTGGTCGTGATGCTGAAGTCACATTTCTAGTTATAAATGTTGGTGCTTGCTTAGCGGTTGATTGGTTCTGAGGCTGATTACTTCGTTTCTGATCAGGAATGGACGACTCAAAGCTTAGACTATGGATAATTTTATCCTGTGCTGGCATATTGGGTATGCTTCTCATTGTATTTTGTACCACCATCGCTTGAGGGGACTCGACTACCATGCGCCCTACGTTCACTTCTCGAACACGTTGGCGACTCACTTTATCCTGTTCTGTACTTAGTTCTTCGAAGTCATCGGCAAGTGTTGTTAATTCATTTAGGCTTGTAAACTCTGAACGTTTAATGTACATCCGGTAGTCTGCCTTCATGTTTCGATACACCCGCTCCAATTGCGAATCTGGATCCATGCCAGTGTGTCGCATTAAATTTAAAATGTCAAGTGAGTAATCCTTGAATCTTTCGTTTGTCCTTTGTAGTCGTGTTCGTACCTCATTTTCTAATTTTTCGAAATATCTACATGATATGAAGAATTTTAAGAAATCTTCCTTGAAGCTTGACCAGAGGAGCCAAGGTTTATGGTTATTGCGGTACCATCTTAATGCTTTGTCTTCAAAGAGTATTGGCATCATCTTGGGAATTAGATTTACATCGATACTGTACATAGCCGCCAGTTCCTCTATGTGATCGATGAAACCTAGTGGATCCTTACCACCGTCATATTTACAGGACCACTTCTGTACCTCTTCAACCATCTGAAGGTAGGAGCGCACTGGAGGATTTATTGAACTTCCACATGTTCCTGGTATTCCTCTTGATCCCACCGACATTGTTCCTTGTTGCGATATTCGTTAATATTTTATTCTCTGGATCGTAATTTTTTTATTCAAGCCTTGACCACTGTGATTTGACCAATCAGGTCCCTGGTAAATCTTTTTCTTTCCACTTGGAATACTATCGAACTCTAGTCCCTGCTCGGGCGCCAATTGTAACGACACGGATTCGTCGTTTTAATTCTGCTGAGGTATTACTCAGTCGCGGTCCGGGTCGTTGCAATAAATTTGTTTTATTGACTAGTTCGAAACTGGTAAACCAATGAGTGGAAAGTAAAAGACCGTTTGTTTTTATTATTTTAAAAATTTTATTTATTAAAAGTTTTCTTAAATAACTTATTCTAGTCTTGATTCTACTCAGTAAGTTTTATCCAAAGACGTCAGAACA
>NW_024036285.1:0-2409 GCF_002237135.1 Teleopsis dalmanni
GGCAACAAAATAGGGTGACGTTGGCCTACTGAGATGTCACTCAGCTCGAGGCGACCTCCCACCTTTAGTAATTGATAACCGAATACATTGTCCAGGAAGGGATTTAGATGCTTTAATGTACCTTCGGCTGGGTTCCCTCGTTGTAGGCGTTGTATATCAATTTCGAAGAATTGCTGTTGGATGACCCAAATAATACAGTGCAATGTCTTTTGTAGCTGAATAGGTTGGAGGGTACATTCTCCGTTCTTCAATTTATTCTTGGTTACATGATAAAAACGCTGTACCTGCGCTATTACTCGTAGCATCTTAGTGTATGAACTATATCTTGACAATACCTGTAATACGTAGTTGTCTTCATTTGTGTTAACGAATACAACCTTTCGCGTCTCTTTATTGACTTCTTCCATATCCAGGTTGTGACATTTCAAATGCGGCCAGTATTTATCAGCGAGTAACAAAAATTCCGGCCCCGTAAACCAACAAGACTCTGATAATTGGCGGATGTTACAGCCGCGCGACACAACATCTGCCGGGTTGGATTGGGTAGGAACGTGTCTCCATTGCCCATTTGCGGTAATATCTTGAATTTCCGCTACTCGATTGCCAACGAATGCAGACAGGGTTGATGAGTGCTGCTTCAACCAATGTAATACAATCTGTGAATCAGTCCAAAAAAACGTTTCACCCTTAAATTGCGCAAATATTGGTTGGACCTTCTGATACAGTTTGGCAAGAAGTAAGGCACCACAGAGTTCTAGTTTAGGTAGCGACTTCCGCTTTATAGGTGCCACACGGGATTTTGCAGTGAATAGCCTGACCGTCACCTTACCTGATGTGTTTTGTGATCGGAGAAATATACAGCAACCATATGCGCGTATTGAAGCGTCACAGAAACCGTGTACATCAACCTGTTGATAGTTTATGGATAGGCAGTACCTCGGCACCTTAACCGATGAAAGCGTTGTAAGATCTTGAATAAATGTTTTCCACGCTGAGTGAAGATTTTGAGGGACTGACTCGTCCCAGTCCACACGCAAAAGCCACAATTCTTGCATCATAATTTTGGCTACGAGTATGATCGGTGCTAGTAATCCAAGCGGGTCGAATAATGAAGACGCAAGGGATAAGATGGTGCGTTTTGTTACAATATGACCTGGTTGTGCATTGAACGAAAATAGGAAAACATCTTGCATTTGGTGCCACTTGATGCCTAGAGCGCTGGTGACTGTATCTGTATCAAGATTCAAACTCTTTGTTGTAGTATCGCTGATGAAGTCATGATGGTTTGAATGCCATTTGTCAAGATCGAAGCAACCCTTCTGTAGAATGGCCGTTAACTGATGTCTGATATTGGTGAGTTGATCAATGGAATCTGCTCCACCTAAGAAGTCGTCGACAAAGAACGATGATTTAATGAGTGCAGCGCCTATTGGGTATTGTGTTTCAAATTTGTCCGCCAAATACTGCAAACTCCTGGTTGCTAGAAAAGGTGCTGATGCAGTACCATAAGTGACTGTATTCAACTCGTAAGTACTAACAGGATCGGACTCCGTATCTCGCCAAAAAATATATTGGAATTTTCGATCTGGTTCATCTATCAGTATCTGTCGGTACATCTTAACAATGTCAGCCGTCAAGGCATATCGGTGCAAACGAAATTGAAGTAGCAACAAGTATAACTCCGGCTGAATTGTCGGGCCGACCAGTAGAATATCATTTAATGAACGTTGCGAAGTTGTTGAACATGACGCATCAAAAACCACCCTCAGCTTGGTCGAAGTGCTCGACGGTTTTAAAACACAATGATGAGGGATATAATAATGAGGTTCGTTGGTTTTCGGAGTCTCAACACGCGTCATGTGTCCGAGCTCTCGATATTGTTTCATGAATTCTTGATAGTCTTGCTTCAGTGCACGATTAGATGACCATCGCCGTTCTACAGAATAAAAACGGCGCAAGGCGATATTGTGTGTCAAACCAAGACAATCTGGTGAATCTTTGAATGGTAACCGAACGACAATTCTTCCCATCGCATTTTGGTGAACCGTTTCACGATATAATGACTCACACGCAACATGTGCTGGTGACCATGACTTTGAAGCCGATTGCACTTCCTCTATCTTCCACATCATTTCTAATTGATCGGAGACTGTATCTTCAACTGATAATAGGCATTTTGCTGCTGGTGATGCAAATGGCTGACCCTTGTACTTGCCAGATACAATCCATCCTAATAGTGTTTTTTGAAGTACTGGAAAATTTTCACCTAGTTTGATTTGACCGACAGACAAAATATCAAAGAAACTTTCAGCTCCAAGCAAGAGATCAACGCGCTTGGATTTAAAGAATTGCTCATCGGCGAGAGGTGTATTTGGTGGAACCTTCCACGACGATATATCGATTTCAGAA
>NW_024036287.1:0-2408 GCF_002237135.1 Teleopsis dalmanni
CCTACTAAATCCTTCTTTTTCATGCTAAGTGTTTCTTGCTGTCGTCTTTCGGTTTCTGTTGCTTGTGAGAGTTATGGCAGTGTTATTTATAGGTCCTTCCATCAATTGATTTTGTGTTCTCAAAATTATCGACATATAATATGACATATAATGACATAAAAATTATAAAAAAATTTAAAAAAATATATAATTTGTGTTAAAATTAAATTCATTGGTAATTAAAATATAATCTCGGTGTGGTACATACTTGACAGGATGTTTTTTATATGACTTAAAAAAATTCATCGAAATGTTATTATGTATTATATAAATATGTATATATATTATATAAATATATAAATATTATATATCCATATTTCTTGGATACGGTAAAACATTGTTAATTTATTTAATTAATTAATTAATGTTGCGGTGATATAGGTATATGGTTTGCAAATAAAATCGTTTTTTTTCAAATCAAAGGATATTTTTGTTAATATATTATTTCTAGACTATAGGTTGGTATCGCTAGATATATATCGGTTCCAGCCAGTTTAGGCTAATTTAGATTCCACGTTAAATTTTTCTTTTCTTTTTTCAATATGATTAATTTATCTATGCTCAAATAATAAGTAAGACTAAGTCAAACTGATACTCTCAATATAATAATTTTGTTTTTACTAAAGATGACTTTACTGCCCTGAAGATGATTATAGATTATAGTTGAATTATTGGTGTAAAAAATTTTTTTTTTTAAAAATTAATTTTGTAAAAAGTGCATTATTTAACAATTAACCAATTAGCCCGTTCCAAAAACAAAATTATTAATAAAAATTTTAGTCATTAGAAAAATTAATTATTAAATTTAATATACTTTTTTCATTTGTGTGTAAGGGGAAAATAATAAAAAGTTAACTTTACAAGCACATATTGAAGTTTTATGTACAAGGTAAAGCAATATGTATAATTGAAATAGGGTTACCACGTATTTGAAAAAGTTTTTAAATCGTCTATTAATTGGAGAAGTTGATGCAATATTTTTATGTTAAAATCATTGAAGCCAAACGTTTCATTATTAGCGAATATGTATATGCTTAAATGTTAAAAATAAAATTTGAATTTCATTTCATTTCGTTCATTCATTGAAAGTATTGTGGCAATGCATGCTAGGTAATATTACAAAAATTTGATATTCGAGAATATACGTTGTCATTCATAATAACACAATATATATTTTAACTGTGATACTATGGAGTTATGTGCTCTCTCTGATATAAATAAGTATTCAAAATGTATATACAAAAGCACATGCATGTATGAGTTACAATGTAATCAATTCTATGTTGAAATCTATTACAAATATATTTTACATCATGCACTGAAGTAAAGCAATAAAGTCATATATTAATGTTAAATTCACATTAATTTAAAACTAAAACCCTTTAACATACCTAAAAAAGTATTGATTGCTCAAATTAGCTAATAATAAAAAAATTCAAAGGCAAAGTGCCAGCTAACAGCATCAAATAATAGGAAAAATCAATTCCTAACGTGAATACAAGTAATTATACACCGAATTTAAAGTCAAGGTGCTAGCTAATGGCACTCAAAATGGGCAAAATAAGCATCTAACAGGGATGCATAAATAATCTTACGAAAATAGTACTATAAATGGGAATGAGTATTGCTCAGTGTTGAAGAAAATTTATCGTTAGGTTTAAAGATGTTCTGCGCAATGTCTTTATATAGGTATTTGCAATGTTAAAACATATACGAAATAAAAAAGAACTTCCAGATAAGTACTAAATATATTTAGTATAATATTAGCACTTAAAAAAAAATTTACTTTGGCTTATATGTATAGGTTTTAACGCTACTAATAGAGTTAAATAGAGTGCCGGAATGGGAAAAAGGTGTTAAGTTAAAGCATTTAATATAGCTATGGAACGAACCCTAAACAATAAATTTTATGATCTCTAATTGGTAGCTGATTTGTAATTGGTAGTGACCAGTCTATAATCTATTAGGAGCGATATATAAACACACATTTATGTATTTGTTAACATCAAGAAATTACAAAAAAAATTGGTAAAAGTGATAGGCTAATAATAATCGATGAATCGATGCTGTAGATGCTGATTTTAATCAAATTTGTGTTCATAATTGTAAAGCCATTGATTCTGATAGAGAAAAATATAACATATTGGTTAATGTATCACCAGTCTACCAACGGCTACAATGTAGAGAAAGAAGTAATAAAAATAACTTCAGATATTTAGCTTTCTACGAGAGAAAAGACAGGTTTGATGCCGAACACTTTAATTGAAATTATGTTAAAAATAATATACAATATGTGTGAAATTTGCTTAAACTGTTATAGTATATCAGTTTTCAAAAGAGGTTATTAAAAACAAATTTAGTGGTTATAA
>NW_024036288.1:0-2408 GCF_002237135.1 Teleopsis dalmanni
TTATACATGTGAAATTTATTGTGCGCAACAGTGCGCCATTTCATTATATTCTGTTAATAAATAGTGACAGAATGACATATTTTAAAAAGTGTTACGCAGTCCACACAACAAAATTGAGAATTATTTTTGTCAAGCATGTTTGTTAATAACTCAATTATGTATTATTCATTTTTTAATGTTTTATACCGGAACTTTTTAAAACCCTTATACATGAAAATTTATTGTGCGCAACAGTGCGCCATTTCATTATATTCTGTTAATAAATAGTGACGGAATGACATATTTTGAAATGTGTTACGCAGTCCACACAACAAAATTGAGAATAATTTTTGTCATGCATGTTTGTTAATAACTCAATTATGTATTATTCATTTTTTAATGTTTTATACCGGAACTTTTTAAAACCCTTATACATGTGAAATTTATTGTGCGCAACAGTGCGCCATTTCATTATATTCTGTTAATAAATAGTGACGGAATGACATATTTTGAAATGTGTAACGCAGTTCACACAACAAAGTTGGGAATTATTTTTGTCATGCATGTTTGTTAATAACTCAATTATGTATTATTCATTTGGTAATGTTTTATACCGGAACTTTTTAAAACCCTTATACATGTGAAATTTATTGTGCGCAACAGTGCGCCATTTCATTATATTCTGTTAATAAATAGTGAAGGAATGACATATTTTGAAATGTGTTACGGCATCACAAAACAAAAAGTTGGGAATTATTTCTTTGATGCATGTTTGTTAATAACTCATTAATGTATTATTCACTTTAATGTTTTATACCGGAACTTTTTAAAACCCTTTTATACATGTGAAATTTATTGTTGCGCCAGATCGGCATTTCTTTATTCCGTCAATAAATAGTGAAGGAATGACATATTTCGAAATGTGTTACGCGGTCCACACAACTAAGTTGGGAATTAATTTTGTCATGCATGTTTGTTAATAACTCAATTATGTATTATTCATTTGTTAATGTTTTATACCGGAACTTTTTAAAACCCTTATACATGTGAAATTTATTGTGCGCAACAGTGCGCCATTTCATTATATTCTGTTAATAAATAGTGACAGAATGACATATTTTGAAAAGTGTTACGCAGTCCACACAACTAAATTGAGAATTATTTTTGTCATGCATGTTTGTTAATAACTCAATTATGTATTATTCATTTTTTAATGTTTTATACCGGAACTTTTTAAAACGCTTATACATGAAAATTTATTGTGCGCAAGAGTGCGCCATTTCATTATATTCTGTTAATAAATAGTGACGGAATTATATATTTTGAAATGTGTTACGCAGTCCACACAACTAAATTGAGAATTATTTTTGTCATGCATGTTTGTTAATAACTCAATTATGTATTATTCATTTTTTAATGTTTTATACCGGAACTTTTTAAAACCGTTATACATGTGAAATTTATTGTGCGCAACAGTGCGCCATTTCATTATATTCTGTTAATAAATAGTGACGGAATGACATATTTTGAAATGTGTAACGCAGTTCACACAACAAAGTTGGGAATTATTTTTGTCATGCATGTTTGTTAATAACTCAATTATGTATTATTCATTTGGTAATGTTTTATACCGGAACTTTTTAAAACCCTTATACATGTGAAATTTATTGTGCGCAACAGTGCGCCATTTCATTATATTCTGTTAATAAATAGTGAAGGAATGACATATTTTGAAATGTGTTACGCGGTCCACACAACTAAGTTGAGAATTATTTTTGTCATGCATGTTTGTTAATAACTCAATTATGTATTATTCATTTTTTAATGTTTTATACCGGAACTTTTTAAAACCCTTATACATGTGAAATTTTTGTGCGCAACGGTTATATTATATATTATATTCTATATTATACATTATATTCTGTCAATAAATAGTGAAGGAATGACATGTTTTGAAATGTGTTACGCAGTCCACACAACTAAGTTGTGAATTATTTTTGTCATGCATGTTTGTTAATAACTCAATTATGTATTATTCATTTTTTAATGTTTTATACCGGAACTTTTTAAAACCCTTATACATGTGAAATTTATTGTGCGCAACAGTGCGCCATTTCATTATATTCTGTTATTAAATAGTGCGCTAAATAATGTGACGGAATGCATATTTTGAAGTATGTTTTTTTTTTTTTTTTTTTACCGCGGTCCACACAACTAAGTTGAGAATTATTTTTGTCATGCATATTTGTTAAT
The DNA here is from genome assembly GCF_002237135.1 of Teleopsis dalmanni. Lineage (NCBI taxonomy): Eukaryota > Metazoa > Arthropoda > Insecta > Diptera > Diopsidae > Teleopsis > Teleopsis dalmanni. The sequence continues at coordinate 2,233 of NW_024036288.1, forward strand.
AACTCAATTATGTATTATTCAATTTTTATGTTTAACTTTTTAAAACCCTTATGTATGTGAAATTTATTGTGCGCAACAGTGCGCCATTTCATTTTATTCTGTTAATAAATAGTGACGGAATGACATATTTTGAAATGTGTTACGCAGTCCACACAACTAAATTGAGAATTATTTTT